>NC_089468.1:900000-1127500 GCF_001720195.1 Cryptococcus depauperatus CBS 7841 | reverse complement strand
TATTGGATGGTTGAAGGATAATGATATATAAAGAGTAGATACATTCCATAGATTCTCTAGGGAATGAATATTAATTAGCTGTCTTAAGAGTTACTTATTATAAGTCGTCCCAAGGAAGCCCCCCAGAACACCCCAATTGTGACAATGGGTTTCCCTTTTGTATCTATTAGCAAGATGCGGTATAAAACAAACACGAAAGAACATTGCATGCTAACCAAGCCGAGAAAGAAGCTAGACGTTCAGTAATTCTTGAGCATGCATGGCTATGCCTTGAGTATATGCCCTTGATAGCTTGTCTGGTGAATCAGAGTAATCGTGGGCGAAACCATAATGCGTGTAAAGGACTTAACACTTGAAGTCGTACAATATATTGAGCTTGATGTCAAGAGAATCTGCTGGATTATATCATCAGTGGACTGGAGCTGCACGATAATTTTGCTTAATCAACCCGACCCGTTGAAGAATAAAGGAGCCGATTAGCCCATAGCCTGAAGTTGTTAAGGCAAACGTAAAACGTAATGTATAATGTGAAGGTAATGCAGTAATCAATTATGTATTATTATATAAAGTCGTCCAGTCGTCTGTATCATAATACAAAATCGTCCGAAAGATATGCTCAGATATTCCTTTTCATGGCGCGCAACGAGAATCAATGTAGGCTTTGACTTTAGCATTCAACAAAGCCGGATACAACGCCCTACTTGCGGTCAGTAGATGTTGTAAATCAACGAAACATACAGCAAGCATAAACTTTCGTCATCATCTTCCTGATTAGCAAATTCTCCCATTATCTTAATCTTTTCGCTTCTTTTTAATCCTTCACACTGTCGCAAAACTGTCAGTATGCTGTCAAACCACAAATCTCGACCCACCTCCACATATCTGGAGAGCAAAGTAACAACCTCTCCCCTCATACCCAGCTTTCCCTTTCTGCCTTTCATCCTTTCCTTGAAAATAGCCAAATTTTGCTGTTCATACTCGCTAGGAGGTTTCAAATTCAATCTTTCAAGCGCACGTCGACCTTCGCCACCAGATAGGTTGAAAATTATGGACATGGCAGATAGAGACGCGAGAAGAGGAAGACTGATCTCATCTAAAGGAACACGAGCGGGCAAAGTCTCAGAAGAGACGTCTGCCTGTGGATTGGAATTGGCTAGCATGAGGGCATTCTCATCATTTTTTTCCAAATCTGTCCCCTTTTCTGCCTCATCTTGTCTCTTTGAGAGGATTTTCTTCGCAGTCCCGTACTTGATTGCTACCCCAACCTTTGTTGACAGCTCATTCTCCCAATCTTCGGGATCGAGAATTTCCAACAATACATTCATTACTTCTTTGCAATTTATCGGGTCAATTTTGTCAATTTGAGTCCGAAGATTTGAAAGATCCTCTTCGGTAGGTCGCTGTATAGGAATTACATGTGTTTGATCTGTTTCAGAGTCTTCTCTGATTGCAGCGAGAGTCTCTTCAATACACTTGTCCATATCCCAGCGGTTGTGCAAGAAGGGGAGCAATGCTATATCTGACGGAAGGAGAGCGTTGACCACAGGTTCAACGAGGTCGTCTGACATACTGTTCTTTTTCACATAGTGCTTTACTCTGGCAATCAATTTCTTAGAAAGGGCCAGCTTTCTACTTGCAGGACTGAGAAGGCTAATATCATCGGCTGGCTCTGAAATCAGAATCGTGTCGTCGCTTCTCAAGTGGCTGAGAGATTTATACTGCTTGATGGAGTCAGAAGATCGACATCCAAGGCGGTTTGATGGAGTTTTGCGGTAAGTGGGAGACATTGGGTTGCTTTGAGCACGCTCAGCGATTTTCTCTGGACGAAGTTTGCGGGGTTCGTGAAGTGTGACTGAAAGTATTTGCGATCCAAATTCGGCACCATTCATGGCTTTGATTGCATTGGCAGCTATACATAAGTGAGTAACCAGTCATAAAAAGTAGAAATTGAATGCCACACTAACCCTCTTCAGGTGTATAAAAGCTGACAAAACCATATCCGCGACTTCGTTGGAGATCATCGCGCATGACACGAGCGCTTACTACTCGACCAAACTAAACAATATCAAAAGGGCTCTGATGATGTATAAAAAAAAACTTACCTGACTGAATGTCTCGTCGAGGTAATAAGAATTGATGTCTGGATCGAGATTCTTCACAAAGACGTTACTGTAATCAACAAGACCCGAGACACTTGAGGAACCTGGTCCAAAGGCTGGCGCCGGTCGTATATGTTGACCTGGCCCTACAACACATTCTTCAGTATAAGTACAATGTCTACGCCAATCACTCACCATGCTGAATGACAGTGCCATCGTCAGCGACAAGACCTGTGGGTAAAAGCATACCATCAGAGGTCTCTCCGACTGTCAAACTCCATCGCCTATGTCCTAATCTGGCTGCGCCGGGTATGCATGTGAAGCTTCGCCGGGAACCAAGTCCAACAGGACTTGCGTTGGGCGTACCAGATAAAGAACCAAGAGCAAAAGAATCCGGATTGTACGCATACGGGTTATGGCCGGCCCAAGGAGGGATGGCGCTTTTAGGAGGGGTTGGTGGGAGATAGGTTTGTGGGAAGATGGTAGGGATCTGGAGGGGAGGCGGCGATGGATCATTGGGACCTGGCATGGGAGTTGGCAGAAAAGATTGCGCACCAAAAGTAAAGTTGGAGGCAATGGAGCTTTGCGGCGGCGTAATAGGGGGTTGGTATATAGCACGAAAAGATGAAAAAGTTTCGTCGGTGGAGTAAGCAGCATTGCCCCAAATGGACCTATGGATCGTATAAGCATCCCATAATATCTTGTACAACCTGACACTAACACCTGCCAACCCTTGATAAGACATCCCAATTGCCCAAAGCCAATTTGAAACCTCTGTGCCTCTTCCGAGTACCAAAACTCTACCTTTGCAAACCATTGGACCTTGCCGAGATTTTTTGACCCATTGGCATCAGTCGCCCAGGTACTAATCGACTTGAGAGAGCCCCATGGCCTGACAGTGTCGTAAAGTTCCGAAGATGTAGGAGGGGATATCGGCGCGGGCGATTGTGGCGAGAAGCCGGCATAATGGGTTGGATGTATATATCGTTCTGACGTCGGACTTGCATGCAGAGGAATAGGCTGCTGTGGTGGAAGTGGAGAGACCCAAATTCCACGAGGAGCGAGCTGAGGATGATCGGGAAGAATCGCGAGTGCTTTTTCGGCTGCAAGGTGGTTAATTAAAAGAACAGTGGAGTGGACAACCTACCGTCAGCCAGAGTGGAAAAATGAAGTGTTCCAGATTTTGTCATCCAGTTGTAGTAAATGTCTGGCAGGAGTCGGCGGTGCGGTTGCACCGCATAGTAAAGGTTAATTTGGAAGGAACATCCTGGGAGACAGTCGTATAACAGACTCTCTGAAAGGTCAGCAGGGTACAAATTGATATAGACCACTGGGCATGACTGTGGTTGCAATGTTAGCAAACTCGCATACAAATGCGCATAGACGCACTAAATGGGGGTGAGGTAGCGGGGGAAGAGGCGGCGCGGGGCTGGTGTGACCAGTCTGTTCTAGAGGGATGGCAATAGAGGGATACCGTAGTGGGAGCGAGTCTGGAGAAGAGGATTCAGGCGAGAGAGGACGGTTGTGCGGTGGTGTATGCGCTGGATCCATGCCGACAATGACAAGTCGACCAAAAATGGGTGGCAAAAATGCTGCTCTTGGGTGATGGGGAAAGAACAGAATGGGCCCTAATTATAGGCGACTCCGTCACGACACGGCCAGATGATCTGTACTGAATTTGGTGAGACCTGCTCGGACTAGCGCAAGGCACAATCAGAAAACTCACCTCCCGAGCTAGCTAGAACGCGGCGGCCCCCTTTCCCAACCGAGCTATCTTGGGTTTGAAGATGATTCTGATAGATTGAGGCACTTGCTCGAGCCACCTCAATGGCACAAAATTTCTCACAGGACAAAGAGGGATGACGTCAGAATTTGGCAATCATCATGCAAGCTGCAATAGAAGGGAGAGATTCGCGACTGATCTTCCAACGCGTGGGTCCGTGCGACGCGTAGCGTGGTGTGACGCGTCGCGGTGGCGGCCATCGCCGCATATTATTATTGATGGATGAATCTAGCAAAGGTTGGGTGTGCTGTTGTGAGTGTGTCAGCAGTCTACACTAGGAGTGGTAAAGACGGTTGATAAGTCCGCCAACGAAGAACACTGGACGATAAAGAAATGGATATATATGTAGACAAAACCGTAAAATACTTTTACTATAGATACATCATTTTCTATGCAAGATCCGTGCTAGATTTGCTATATCAGAACATCTATTGCCGTAGCTATACCTTGTTTACATCTCGTATATCTAGAATATATAGGCAACAGACGCAGTGTGGCGCCAAGTGCCTTCAACTTGCCTAGCACGTCTATGGCTGATGCATTTACGCCCTGCTAATGGCGGCAAACGCCGTCTTGTCCACGATTGCTTTTGGTCATATACAATAAGCTTAATGACTGTGCCATATAGAGTCGCCTTTGTCTTCAAAGATACATGTACGACTATTTTGTCAGCAAACTTGTAATCTTCCGAGGCGCGTCTGGTGAATCATCATCAAGAAGTGGTTCAGTGGGAGAGATAGCAATGCATGCAGCTTTGGGTGTAAGTAATAAAAGGACGATTTGAGGATATCCAGGTTTTTGTTCTACGCGGTGCTTATGTGAGTTTGATTTGATGAGTGCAGCCATTCTGGCGAGTTTGATAACACGACAAGACAATAGGTAATTAGCTGGAGGCATTTACAATAAGGCTAACAGGAGTGCTAAAGACTACGTCATGCTTTGATCTCCCGGCGAAGATTAAGAAAACTTGAAGGTATTTCGTGAGATCATGCCAGAAGAGAGTACAGAATGAGATTGGCTCATTGGTATAAGCGGGTCATGTAGAGGATTATGGCAAAAAAGTGAGTCTCATAGTATGCGGGATCATAGGGTTGATTATGGATTCAAACTTGATTCATAAGAAGCCACGTTCTCATGCTTCTCTAGACCGATAACTGCTTGAACTGTTGGCGAGGATTCATTAAACCTGTTGGCGATTTGAGGCATATACCACTTGTGAGCGATTCACATAGCGCATATTGGGTTCTAAGCAACATAGTTGGCGGGTATAGGTTTGCTCGGCAACATTGTAATGTGTAGCAGTAAAATGACTGATAAAAAATAAAATGCGACATCTTGAATAAAAATTAGAAACCGCGTCAGATTATTCTAATGCTTTTTTTAGGGATTAGTAATCTAAGTTTCCAGTAGGGGTGAATTTTAACAGACGCGACACTTTCCTTTATTTTTCAAAACAAATTTTTTATTTTTTCATTGACATTCAAAAATTCAAAAACGACTAAGCAGATATGTTTCATTATGACTTGCTTCCTTATCGCAATTCCTACGTCAAGCCATAGATGTAAGCTCAGGCTCTACAGCATACGTCAATTTATGACTGAATAAAGACACAGTTTACGAACTACACTTTTAGTGACCATCTGTTAACCTATGCTTTCTGCGATGGAAAGCATTTCATTAATCTGATGCTTGTGTCGGCCCGCTCTTTCTGAGCGCGATGACGAAACGCAGAGGATAAAAAGCCCTATGGTTACATACACTGGTTATATCCGCCGGTCCTTCATCCAACGTTTTTATCCGCCAACCTGGGGGAAATCATATTATAAGCAAGGTTAAAGGTAAGAGCCAGCCAAAAACTAAGAACTTCCATCGGATACAAGAAACCAAGGTTATCAGAACTGTTTTGATCGTCGTGAGTTGTATGATGGTGGTAGGATATACTATGGCACGGAAAGTCAACATTATATCCGATACTATACATGTGTATATATGGCATTCGTCATATAGCAGGGGATGGTAGCCCTCTCATTCAATCTCTTTGCTCGTTGCTGCAATGACACAGCACCAAGTCTCTCTCTCGCCCATTCCTTCGGCGTTGTGGCTCAACCCTTTCTCAGGCGACAAGCGCGATTCTTTTCCTCTCCATTCTTTCGACTACCACCAAGGTTTCGATAAGAGTCAACCGCTAAACGACTCTATCCAGTCACAGCCATGCAACCAGACCTTTTCCCTGCCAACTACTTTACCCACAGTCTACAGATTTGGGCTTTTCGATCCTGAGAATAGTAGCCAAAGTCCATGTCCTCCTGGCACGATAAATCCCAAAATATTCGCAAAGACATTCCCAATTGAAGAAGAACAGCTTTCGTCTACAAACACATGCTTGAAGGTTGACTTTGAGGAATTGGATGTACCGAGACTCTCAAAAGACTTCGCCTTTTCTGATGTTGAAGATAATGAAGAGACTGGCTTCGATGACGAAAAGGAAGAACCAGTTTATTTTGATAAAGAAAACTTCAGCTACACAATTATGTCTTCAAAATCCGCAGCGGGAAAAATTACCCAGGATTATTGCAAAGTCGAAGAAATGTATTGTTCAGGACCTTCCCCGACTCCACTCGCTGCCGTTGACGATAAGACATATCCAAGCACTCATTTTGGCAACTATATGACCCCGTTGGGCCGACCGCCCAATCGTGAAAAAAGCAAGCCTCGGAAACTTCCCGCACAGTCAAGCTGGGAACTAACCACAGAGTCTCATGAAGGAATAAGCCAAGCCGATAAAGAAGACCAAATCAAAGATGACTTGATTGAAAAGGCAGAAATTTCATCAAGTGACAGCACTGTGAATGAAGACGATGAAGATGATGAGTGGCTTCCAGAGCATGAAGTCAGGCCTAGCCATAAAATTGTGAGGAAAGAGAATGAAGGATATTCAACGGCATCATCCAGTGCTTCAAACAATAGGCAACTGTTATACAAGAAAAAGCCCAATAAGAGACAAGCTAGCTACAATGTTGTTAGCCCTTCCAGGCAAAAACATCAACGACTAGATCGAGAGGGTAAAACAAGAGAGCAATGTTTGATTTGTCGCAAACAGCATCGTAAAGTGAGTGTCCTATCTATTCCAACTGCGATGAATCCTAATGTGGAAACTAAGTGTAATGGCCAATTACCATGTGGTCTATGTACTGCCAGAGGTCGAGTGGAAGAATGCGTGTTTGTCGGTACTCCCTTGCGCAAACGAGCGATTCCCAGGACGATATACAATCCAGGTGTAGGGGAAGATTATTAAATACTATTTGCTGAAAGGAGGAAGAAGCTATAGTATTTGCATCATCTGCATTCGTGCTGGTAGAATGTATATTTTGTACTCTGTTCTTTAGTCAAGGACTTCCTTTTGATAAGAACAAGAAAACTTATGCTGAACACTACTTTTCTTTCTGAACACACAGTTCGTTGGAGATAAAGCATATCGCATGGTGCTTTTCAGTTGATTTCTGGTGGTCATCTCTATCAACAAGAAGATAACGCAAAATCTGAACAAGTGAGAACTATGCTTTTCAATGCTGCAGATACAGCTTAAGGCCGCTTTGCTTTCCTAACGCCCAAGTGGGAAGGATAAGCGGAGTTGAGGGAAAAGAAGATTGCGGAATGAATCATTCATATACATCGCAACTATGATGTCGACTGCATTCCGCAATTTTTTATTTTTTACCCAAGAAATCTCTTTGTCAGTTTGATTCCTGGGTATTCAACACGATATCTCACAAACACTCTATAGCTGCACAGAGATATATCCATAACTTGGCCCCTCCTGTGCTAATCTTTCCCAGGCAGTGTTGTATCAGTTTGACGAAACCTGTCAACATTCTACGAATATATTGAGGGAACAATGTCACAACTTCCATTGTTGGCAGAGGGTTATGTCAATCCAGGAGATATCTTTTTACCACCAGCAGGTAAAGAATCACTGAGAGATGTTTCTACGCCTATAGCATCAACACCTGGAGATGTCGACGCTGAGGGAGAAGATATCGAAGAGAACGATTTCCCATTCCATAATGATCAAGACGCTCAACTTCTTGGTATGAGCAGCAAGCATTTCTCTTCTGAGTCGAATTTATACCTGTACAACCTATCTCAAAAAGGGGTTGATGCTATGGCGACAGCTGTCCGTCCCTTTTCCTCAAATTATCCCACCATCCCTATCGATCCTATGCTCTTGTCAACCTCTGCCCAACGTCCTTTTCAAAAACAAGAGTATAACAACATTCGAGATATTGATTGTCCAAGAACCTTGGAGGATCAACACAGTCAGAAACTTTTATCTCATCCAAATGACAGGATAAAGAAAGTAAGGTATATGACCAGAGATGATGTTGAGGACAACTCTAGCGAATATGGTAGAGTCAGCAGTTTAAAGAAAAATGACGTGATATTTGGAATGCCTAAGAGGAGAGGCCGTCCACCCAAATCACAAGTCCAAAAGCGACCAAACACATCAGATGAGACGAGAGAGCAAGTGAAAAGGAAAAGTTTGTCTGGAAAGGGAGGTTGGAAACGAAGGGCTAAGGCTTGTAAAGAGTGTTCCAGTCGTCATGGACGTGTAAGTCCAATACAAAAATATTAGTGCTCTGTGTTCAAAGCCGTCACAGTGTAAAAACGGACCTCCTTGCGATCGATGTGTTCGAAAAAAAATCGATTGTGTCTTTGAGGGCAGTCTCTCTCCTAATTGTCATACCAATCCGACAGCTCTAATAACAAACGCTCCTCTTGTAACTGCCTCCCCCTCCGCCATGCCATCGCTACCAAGTGGTCAGATGATAGGAAAAGAAGTCCCGGCCAAAAGGAAAAGAGGCCGTCCACCCAAGAATGTGAGATAGCTGCTCGAGTGGTGAGAGACAGTCAACAAAGAACCAGGTTGATGTTTAATCTCACAGGCATTGAAGCTTATTATAGGCGTATAATGTTATTTTGCCAGTTCTGGTCTCTTGTTATGTTTACAATGACTTGAGCTCTGTACATCATGCATGACTTCAAGGGCTGCTCAAAATGCTATACTAGAAGATGCGAATAATGCAGAATGCACATATGCAGACTAATGATGATTAAATTTTGATTTCACTATTCAGAATTTCTTTTGCTAATTGTTGAGGTATATATTTTTAGCCAGATTGCATATTGAAGATCAATCCTCGCTGACATCTCCAAACCTGTACCGAGAATATTAACGGCAATTATAAGACAACTTAAGAAACTCACTCAAAAATACCAAGTCGATCCGCCTTTGCACCTTGCAATGTATCTTCCAGTTTCTTAAGCATCTGAGGATAAGCTTTCAAATACTTGCAAGACTTGTCAATGGTAGCCAGCCCGTCTCTGACGAGCTCTGCATTCAGGCACGACATAGGGTCGTTCTTGATACTAGGGTCTACTGGATCAATTAAACGAAGATGGAGCAAGTTGCCTTCACGTTGATCAATGTTGGCGATTAGTTTAAGACCCTCCGTGAGGTCACTAAATCTGCGAAGAGCCTCTAAACCGTACTCGCTGGATCGAGGAACAAGCTTGACAAAACTATCGTCATTGAGTCTCAGTAAAAAATCGCCAAAAGTCTCAGAATACACATACCTGAGTCGAGCATCTTTCGCTTGACCTGGCAAATTCTTAAATTTTTCATCAAGCGGTCTGATCCTTGAGAATGACAGTGTTTCCTCATTTCCATAGTCTATCAAATATACTTGAGCCTCTTTCTTGATCGCGCTAGCTCTCTTGATTCTTGCTCGGTACCACCGATTATCTTCGACAGATTTAGCAGAAACGAGGTCGCCGTTTTTGGGAATGGAGGGAGAGGTATAGGCGGAAGCTTGACGATGATGAAGGGCAAAGTCAGACATGAGTTTTTCAAGTGCAGCCACGCCTAAGTGAAGTTGTGGGTCACTGCAAAACTTGACATATACGACTTACTCTCATCCTCAAGGATCTGAACAGAAAAGGTAAATGGATCTTCTTTGACTGCAGAGATATACACGTCCTTATAACCTGTTGGCAAAGCAATGGACTCATTTTCGGCTGCTTTGACTTGGGGATCATCTTCTGTGTGTTGTGACCATATCTAAAAGTCCATATAAGCACATTAGCATGGTGAGAACATATTAATTACGGTTTCCACTCACATTCTTCTTTCTTTTCTTGGCTTCTTCTTCAGCAATTACCAACTCCTTGCCAAATGGCAAAACTTCAGCAGAGCGCTCGTGTACAAAAGCAAGACTGATTGCTCAGTTAACATGGCTTTCGGATGCCAGGGAAAGAACTTACCCTTCACGTGCTAGCGCTACTGCGACATTAACGCCATCGGTACCATACATAGTACCAATGAACCCCCCCGAGCGATCGGTGCTATCAAAGACTGTTGTAACGTCAGTGTTGTTGCGTTGATCAGACTTTGAACACCACACCAATCTCAACGTCACGCTGCAGGTACCTGCTTGCAAATTTCAGAGATTCTTGACCAAACGGCTCAGACTTCTCATTTGCATTTCTAGCAGTCCTCGGAGCGCGGATTCCTGCAAGTACAAATGTGATTTTTGTGTGTTCTTTAGGCATATAGAGCTTGAATCTAGATCCTGCGCTAACAAATTCTACCTACAATCGCACTTTATCAGTTTCATTCATGATGGCCTTTGACTCACAATCGCATTGTGCTTACCCGCCCTCTTCCATTGCGGCAAGTAGCTAGATGCCATACTACTTTTCTCGGATGCATCTACGATACGAGGCATAGAGACTTCTTTTGAAGAGTGTAGACCTCGTTCTTCCGATTGAGCATTTTGCTCAGCTAGAATGAGCTTATCGAATTCAGAAGAGCGATCTTCATCATCTCTCTTGTGACGAAGCACAGTAGCCAAACCTTTTTCGATGAGTTGTTCGGAGATATTACTAATCAAAAATGACAATTAGTTAGATTTACAAAAGGATTCCTACCAACTCACTTGTTAT
This sequence comes from Cryptococcus depauperatus CBS 7841, assembly GCF_001720195.1. NCBI lineage: Eukaryota > Fungi > Basidiomycota > Tremellomycetes > Tremellales > Cryptococcaceae > Cryptococcus > Cryptococcus depauperatus. Next base: position 1,116,616 of record NC_089468.1, on the reverse strand, counting down.
GACTACCATAACGAAGAGTAACACATTCTCGCTCCTCGAAATCACCTTCCTTGGGCTTTATGTAATCGATATGCACATGCACATGCTTACTGATAAGGCGTTTCCGTAAAAACCTGGAGCTGTCTTAACACATGTGTTTGTGTAGTTAAGAACTTACTCTTTTGCTTCATTGGCCCAATAGGTCTGCTTAGCATCAACTCCACGAGGGCCTCTGACAGATGAGAGCTGTAATCTTCGTTCTTTTTCAGAAGCATCATCGCATTCCACAACACTCAGCTGATCGGAACCCCAAATTCTGATAACAGTGGCGTCAAAGTCTGTGCCCTTTGTGGTTGTAGTAAAAGCTGGGCCAGATACTACGCCGCTTATAACAGCTTGTTGAGGTTGATGGTGTTCCCAAATACCAAGTCTTCTATCCCTGGCTACTTTTTCGGCTGTACGGTATTTGTCAAGACCGCCGTACGGGGCAAGGAGGCCGGCATGCCAATCTACAACTTTTGCGAGGCCTGCAGCGAGAAGGAATTCAGCAATATTGCCCTTTGGATGGATAGCCACACCAATAATGAAATTGGATCCGGCAACGAGGGCAGGCAGCCCATTGGAAGAGGGTAATTCTGGGCTGAAACCTTTAGCAGGCTGAGCTGTTTGAAGAGGAGATGCGCCGAGGGATGCTGGAGCAGAGAGAAACCTGACTTTGATACGTCTCTGGAGCATACGAATTTCGGTGAAGTACTTTGCTTCTTCACCCCATGGTTCAGCGTTTGAGGCATCAGCATCCCTGACTGTAGAAGCACGAGGGGATTTGGCTCCAGCAAGGACAAGGTTAATATATTGGTGGTTGTGGTCGTCAATAAGAAGACGAACGCGGAGCTGGGTACCATCGCGAACCTGTTCAACAATGGCTGCAATATGTGTTGAGACAAGGTTATAAAGAGGAAAACCGTTCGACATACCATCTATCTCTTTATCCCTGTACTCAGAAATGAATGCCTGAGGATCAGTAGGCATTTGAAATGCAACGATTCGTTGCTAAAGTCACCAGAGTTAGTTTATCAAAAGCACAGCGTTGGCGCTTTTACATTCTCTGGTTGCTCAGCCCACAAGCCCTTGCCTTCAGCCTGGGCCTGAGTCTCAATTGTTTGGAATACCTCGCGCTTTTTGGCTTCCTCCGCGCCAAGACGTCTTGCAAAGGATCAATAAACAATATAATGCATAGCATTGTACTCACCGAACAGCTTCGTCACCCTCCTTGAAGCCATCCCGCAGTTTAGCCCAACCTTCGGCGAGGATCAAGGCAGCCACATCCTGTGGAGGTTGTCCTGGTGCAGCAGGAGCGATATAGAGGGATACAAATTCACGAGTCTATGAGAGTTTGTGAGTAATTGTGGCATGCCGTTGTCTACTGACTGGCCCGGACGCCGACTGGACAGTATGTGTGACAGTGAATGCTACTTCTTTTCCAAGCACTAGATTGGACAGATACTCTCTTGCAGAGAATGCATGAGGCTAGTAGCGGTGAACTCCGATACAATGTCAAGTTACCTGACGTACCTTGTCTTCGCGCGCCAAGGAGCCGAGACGGGGCGACTGAATCCCTGCCATGTGGAGCACTCTAGAAAAGGTACTAGTAAGTATGGCTGTCAAACAGCTAGCCATACTGACCGTTCTTGGGGGATCTTGCCTTTTTCCGGAGTCTCTTTTGGGCGCACGACGACCGTGTCGCCTGAGGGAACATCTGCAACGGTTGCGTGAGTCGACCTACAAAGCAGGCGCCAAGCACAACCTACATTTGACAATCTGCGTCGCGTCAGCTCAAACCCACTCAGCGATACAAATGAAACTTACCACTCTGATAGACATTGTGAACAAGGAAAAGATACAATTATTAAAACCAGAATAAATCGTGGACTGAGATGTAAGTCACGTGATCAAAGGTTACGTAATATATTCATCACGATAACAATGGTGATTTGAGCTTTCAAATAAAAACTAAAAGGAAAAGAGCTCAAAACAATTCTGTGCTTGCGGTTTTCTTTCTCCGCTATCCCACCGACAACGGAAAATGGATTACCTTTGAGTATTGACAAGCTCGCTGCGGACACGTATATATACTGCCAGCGACATTCTTATCCACTATCGCATCTCTCCTCACCATGTGTCGACTGCTCGTTTACAAGGGCACAGAGCCCCTCCAGATCTCTCATCTTGTTACTCGCCCGCGCCATAGTATTATCAATCAGGCATTTGAGAGCAAACTTCGTTTTCCTCACTCCCGGCCGCTCAACGTGAGTAGTTCCATACTGTAGACATGGTAAGACTGACCTCTCAAGGCTGATGGTTTCGGCATTGGCTGGTATGACTCTTCCTCTGTTGCCACAGCACCGGCTGTGCTTCTCCCAGCAGATGCCAATGGCTATTTAAGTTCTTGCGCTTGTTCAAAGACTCTCACGCCACAGGCCCAAGCTTTTGACGTCCATGGCAAGTACCCTGTCAGCGCCGATGGTTGTCTTGATGCCAAGGCTTTGGAGGTTTTGAAGGAGCGTGAAAAAGAGAGGCAGCTGGAGAGCGAGCGGCCTTGTATATTCAAATCTATTTCTCCTGTTGGTTAAGGTCCATCTCAAATTGACGTGTCAGTTGATGATACATAGGCCTGGAGTAATGACAATCTAATTCGACTTGCAGAGAAGATTCGCTCTTCTCTGATCTTTGCGCATGTACGGGCTGTCACTTCGCCAGGTGCACCAAGCGAAGCCAATTGTCATCCATGGATGTTTGGAAAGTTGATGTGGATGCACAATGGCGAGATTAACGAATTTTCAAAGATCAAGCGTGCATTGCAACAGAGCCTGCCAGAGGAGCTGTATTTGTATCCTTCAGGGAACACTGGTAAGTATCATATTGGAAGTCGCCGTGAGCTGATTTTGTATCAAAGACTCTGAATATGCATTCATGGTTTTTCTTTCCAAACTTAAAGACCCTCATGCTCGGTCTTTTACCCACGTCGAGTTGAAAGATGCCATGATGGAGACTATTCAGTTCATCAACAAGCTTTGTAAAGACTATGGCGTTGTAAGCCTCAAGGCTGTAATCTTTTATGAAAGCTGACACTTTTCTAGACGGGACCTTCGTTACTGAACTTTGTCGTAACAGATGGTGATACTGTCGTAGCAACTCGCTATATCTCTTCTCGTACCTCTGAAGCTTCCTCCATGTTTTTTTCTTCTGGAACCTCTTTTGATGAGTATCAGGGCTCGAGCCGGGGGCTCTATCGGATGACAAAAGCAGATAAGAGAGAGAACATAGTCATGATTGCCAGTGAGCCACTCACTTTTGAGAGGAGTGACTGGATGGAGGTTAAGACCAACACTATGATTGTCGTTACACCAAAGGTAGGCCTAATCCCATTTACGTAACATGCCAATGACTGACCTGAGAAAGATGAATCTCCTTCAAATTCCAATCATTGATGATTACTGGGTTGCTCCAGAAGATCCTGCGAGTCTTAATCGTTCCAGAGATTTTGTTATTAAGCTCGGTTTCGGTCTTGGATTTGCCTCTGAAGAAGCTTTGAATGAAGATGCAGCAGCTCATTGAGCCAACCATCTGTTCTTTTGTCATGACATTTCACGCCACTAGATGATAATTTTTCATACTTCGTATACTTTGCTCTTGTATTCGAAAAATGTGCAAAGCTTGAATTTGTCCATGCCTAGCATTTTCTAGAGTTAATCTCTCTTTGCCGCTCAGCACTGCAAAATACTATGAGAAAGTTGAACTATACATGTCAATCATAAATTGTATTGTATGCACCGAATAGCATGGTCGCAGATATCACGCTAAAACCCAAGAGAATGTGGCCATATTATAAGACAAGCATCCATGATTGAGGTCTCAAATCATTGCTGACTGCTTTTACTCACTCGCAGCTCTGACTCCATCCACGCTGCTGATCTTGCCCGCCTTATTACTAACTTGTTCTTTCTCAACTAGATCTTCGGGACCGTCCTCGTCCACAGATTGCAATGGAAGCGATGGGATCTGCCTAGATTCAACCAATTTATCTTTTCCAATTACAAGCTCAGGGACATCCCTTAAATGATAACAGCCGTAATCACCTACAGGACCTTCTCTACCAGCAAGCAACCACGCCGACACCCTTGCTTCTGGAGTCTCTAATTGATCCCTCTGCCTCTCGGTCGGGATGACAGGTACACCGTATTGAGTCAAGATCGCATCAAGAAGTAGACGACATTCAGTGGCTGAAGTGGCATAATCCAAGAGATGGCGTAGGGGTACCAGTTCTTTCAAAGCTATTGTTGGTTCCTTGAGGGCTATGTTGGTAGGTTGCGACTGTGTGGGTGAAATTGTATCAATAGAGCTCTGCTTTATGTCCTTGCCTTCTTCCATGTGCTTTACGTTGTTTGCTTGTTCAAAACTTTTTGAGATCGTGATTAGATCCTCTGTCAGCGATCTCTTTCCAGAAACATTTGATGCAATGCTAGTGCTTGCAACCGTTTTTTGTATGACAAGAGGCTGCTCATTAGGAATAGTAGTTCCTGATCTTTTTCTCGCTTTTGCTGACACAGTTTTCTTGCCAGCTTCGTCGCTTTCTTTTACTCCCAAGCGAGCTACGTCAGCAAGAGCTGCAGTTGCAACCGCAGCAACACCAACCGTGGTATGCTCATCTTCCATGACGGGATCGCTGTTGACTTTTTGTACAGGAGCATGATCAGATCGGCTAGTAGTGTTTCTGCCATTGTTGGATGATATAGATAAAATAGATGCGTCGGGTACTAGTACAGATTCAAAATCAGATGGTGTTGTCACTCGGGAAGAAGTATTATCTGGCGTCAAACTCCCAACATGATCAGAGGGCACGGAATGGGGAGGCGGCTGGGTTTGACGATTAACTGAAGGAGGTCCCATGGTCTGTATTGACTTCTGTTTTTTGATCTCCCAAATTGAGCCAATATTCTTTCCTATTAATGGGAAACCATTTGCAGATGTTACAGAATTGAGTCTGGAAAGGCTTGTAGAGGAAAGAGGTGTTTGCACATGCGAGCTCTGCTTTGATTGCTTCTCTTCTTCCTTCTTCTTCCCTCCTGTGACCTTGTTCATAAACCCCTTGAACCTGGATTTACTGGTTGTGGTAAGTGGCTCTTCTCCCCTTTCCTTGAGAAGACCAGGTGGAGGGACTGTGTTTAAAAAGTCTGCCAACTCCTGTGCGTCCGTTCTTGCTCTTGATTTGTTGTTCTGAGCCGGCGTAATGTCATTCAACGTTTCAATCAGATGATCCGGACGTTGATTATGAGAAGGCAGCATAGGGGGTGCAGAAACAACCTTGTTGTGGCCGCTAGTTGTAGAGCTGACGTGAGATTGAGAAGGCTGAAAAGTTGAAGGGGGAGGAGTTCCCAAGACAACTGCTGGTACAGTTCTTTTCCCAAGATTGGTTTTCGAGTCTGCTGAGCCCAGCGCTTTGTCATCTGTAAGAATGTCAAACAAGCTTTCCTTTCTAGATTGCGGTCCGCCAGATGAGTTAAAATCATCCTCGTCTTCTTCTTCAATAACTTTGGCTGTCCGAGCAACTAGTTTCTTTCCAGATCCAGATTGTTTTACGCGCATATTGGGTTGATGTGGGATTGAGATGCCTTCTGGCATAGAATTTGGCTCAATGGGGACAGGAACCCTGGAAATGGAATTTGAACGGCGGCCATTTTCTAGTCTAGATGTAGCATGTGATTCTGTTGATGAAAAGGCCGTTTGGAGTTTCTTTTTCCCATTGGCGCCCTGCTAACAGGTTATTCGACATATCACTATCATCTCATGCACTCACCTCAAAGTTTTTCAATCTACTAGGTGTCAAACTGACCTTGAGAGTCTCGCCACTTTTGACAAGCTTGTCAAATTCTTCTTGGGCTTCCTTTTCTTCAACCTCTTCAGAATTCTGCTGTATATCATGTACTGAGTCGTTGAAGGCTCCCAAAATCGATCTAGTATTGACGCTGAGAACGCTGCTTGAACGTCCATGCGCATTTTGCTGCTGCCCTTTTCCATCTGTCGAATGAGTGCCACGTCGAGAAAGAGTTGAGCCTTTTCGTATAAGTTCACCGGTAATACCACCCTTGGAACTCGCCTCTGTTCTGCCTTCGAGCGAAGAGGAAATTATACGCGTCCGAATGGTGTCCATGGAGCCATCTCGTGATAGAGAAATTCTAGAAGGCGCAGGAGAGGAGGACATAGCAGGAGATGATCGACCATGACGCAAATCAGGAGACGCACGTGAAGAGGCAGAGCGCTTGGATTTGGATGTCGTACGGATGGCAAGTTCTAATTGATCCTTTACTACAACACATTAGAAACAATCCACTACGCGTTCTGCTCACTTTTCATGCGCTTAAAGAATCCCCAAACCGACTCATCTTCGCATAAGGCAGTATACAAATCTTGTGGCCCTGCAGTATTGATGCCCGAGTCCCTGGCCACCACTCTAGCTACCTGGAAGAGAATGTGCTCACACACATGTCTTTGCTTACATCAGCATTCGCAACGCCGCGACACTTGGCAAACCAACTCGATAATGGCAGTCAGCCACAGACCGGCAGGTTCCACCGTCGCCTCGCTCGCATCTCCGCCCGCCTTTTTCCATCCTTCTACCGCTTCCTTTTCCCGCTGCGGGTCCGTCGCATTCTGCGGTGCCAACGTCTAGCATAACGTCGTCAGTAACTACCATGAGTCTTTGCGCATCTGACTCACCGAATACGATGCACACTTCACTCGCATCAACTCTACCGCCTGGACCAGAGGAAAGTCCATGTCCGACCTGGTACCTCTTCCCTTGCCATCAGGAGGGAACCCTCGACTGCCAGGTGTCCGTCCTTCACACCAGCCTCTCAGCTCCACCTCTGCCTCGGCGACAGCGCTCCTCCCCAACGCACGCGTACCCGTCGAGTCCCCGGCACCCTTGTCGCCATTGAAAAATGCTGGAATGGCTTCTCGACGTAGGTCAGTAGGATTAAGAGAAAGAGCAAAATTAATAAGTGAAACGAGAAGCTCGTCAAGGAGCGCGTTAAGAGACGCGAGCGCCGGTGGCGAAAATGTCGTCGGGCGGAGATCAGATATGAGGGCGTTTGCGGCAGTAAGAGAGAGAAACACGGTGGGCCGTGCCGGAGGTGCTAGGGCAAGCGCGTCGTCAGTGTGATTGAGTGGCAAATATCACTCGCTTACAGGACATTGTACGTATAGAACAAAACGCGAAGAATCGCAAAAAATATTATTTTAAAAAATAATGAAAAGGTAAACAGCGTTGTGTCACGGCTGACGATTTATCAATGGTCACCAGGGCGGTGCACGGATCGTGTGTCCGTCAATCACACGTCTATGCATATTCGGATGCTTTACCACGTGGGGGTTTACTTGTGTTCGTGTAGAAATACTGTTTGATCTTTTCGAATACAAAAAATGCTAATCATTTTTGGACAATTAGTATTTCAACCTTGCTCCATTACAGAATGCTGAAACATAAAATCTAATTGCATCTAGGCACATTATAGGAACAAATCCATTTTTACTCATATCATTGAGCATATGAAAAGTCTCCGCTGTTACGTTTCAGGTTTTTTCTCGTTTTGTTGTCCCGATCCATTCTTTTCAATCCACTTTCGAACACCAGTGCTTCCCATTTTAAGTTTCTTCAGTTTTTCTTCGTCTGTTTCGCTTTTTAGGTCTATTTCGTCCATTCCGGCAATTACATCCACCACAAAAAGTTCTAGCTCCCCCAATCCTGACTCTCGGCGGACATTGTTGATGTACTCGCCACCAGATAGTGTCTCGCGTGATACGACGAGGGCTCCGATGTCGACGCTGGTTCTTGTAGGGCCAAGCGAATCATGAATTTCCAAGACATTGAGCTCTATGCGACCTTGTTCTCCCAGTCTCTGGAGATAACTGACAACGCCGGCTAAGCGCACTTCCAATGGTTGAACAAGATCGGCATGGATTTTAGACCCCAATAAATCGTCTGCCATAATTCCAACAATGAGCTTTCGAGCAGACAAAAAGTATCCCAGGTGAAGCAGCAGCTTATGAGCAGCATGTAGACGGTCAAACGTCCCGCCAAGAGCGACCACGGGAAAACCAGGAAGGGCAGGCGAAGGCTCATACGATCCTACTGACGGCTGGGATAGTGCTGGGGAAGGTATTGAAAGCTGCTTGAAGGGTACCGGAATAATTTTGTTTATATTGGTGACTAAATCTGTCTCTTTCACTGCCAGATATTCAGCAACAAATCGATATAATAGAGCTCACCTCCATCAATCTTTATGACCTGATACTCCTCTTGGTCGCTTGTACCTCTCAATAACTTTTCAGCATAGTTTCCGCCCTCGCCCTCAAAATGAACTTCCACATCCAACAGCACTCTCCCACATTTCCACTGTGCTGTCCACAGGGCCGAGTACATTCCTCCAAGGAACGTCTGCAAGGTGGAAAAGGTTGATTGTGGAGATCGGTAGAGTGTGCTGTAGAATTGCTCTTCTTGCCTGGTGGCAGTCAGCGTCGATATTTTTTCTAACGTGGATGCATTTCGAGGAGTGGAGAAGAACACTGTGAATGACTTCCTGGCAGATTTAGGCAGTATATCAAGAATAAGAGAGTAGTAAGGGGAAGCCTCTTTCATAAGAGAAGGAGTAAACGGGAGGATGAGGATGGTATGATCAGTCAGATCTATCTTGGAGATCATACTGTCAGCTCCCGGCAGTTTGACGCCTTGAAATTTCGGATTGTTTTGTATGGCTATGTCATTCAAATAACATTATAACCAAACCCAGTAAACGATAACATTGGGAGAAAATATGTAGCAGGGATGTCAGTAGATCACGTCACATTCAAACGGAGAATAGAAAATCTCCATCTCATTGTCTTTGCCACACCTCCACCTGCTCTTAACTTCAGAAAACTCCTTGAAACTCCGATGGTGTCCGGATCTAGTTTCTTACTCAGCATGCGAATTCTGAGTGGTGGCCAAGTGATTGATAATTGTTGAATTGTTAATCTTTCTTTTCTTTCCTCTGTCTTTTACTAACCACTCTCTTATTGTAAGTTATTCTTTTCGCTGTCAGTTTCGCCATACTTTATGATGTGCTGGCAGAAGAACAGGCTCAGGAGTAGAAGATTAGACGAATGAACGAGATATGCTTGGGAAGATGAGGATAGAATGCTGGAGCAATGTGGATAAGATGAGCAAGCACGCTAATCTACTGCTCAGTTAGTCAAAATGGGTCGTCGTCCCGCCCGTTGCTACAGGTATTGCAAGAACAAGCCGTGAGTGGATGATTGCATACTATGGGTGCTGTAAATGTATGCTGATCAAACTCTAGTTACCCGAAGTCGAGGTATAACCGTGGTGTCCCCGAACCCAAAATCAAAATCTATGATCTTGGTCGAAAGAGGGCCTCTGTTGATGACTTTCCGTTCTGTTGTCACCTTGTCTCTGACGAGTACGAGCAACTGTCCTCTGAAGCTCTTGAAGCCGCCCGAATCTGTGCCAACAAATACATTGTCAAGAATGCTGGTAAGGAAGCATTCCACATGCGTGTTAGGGTTCATCCCTTCCATGTTATCAGAATCAACAAGATGTTGTCCTGTGCTGGTGCGGATAGGTTGCAACAGGGTATGCGAGGTGCTTGGGGTAAGCCTTATGGCTCCGTTGCTCGGGTCAACATGTGTGTTTTCTTTAGTCTTTTGATGATAAATCACTAACTCTGTACCCAGCGGCCAGGTCATCATGTCTATTCGATGCCGAGACGCCAACAAGGCTGTCATCATTGAGGCTCTTCGACGTGCTCGATACAAATTCCCTGGACGACAGAAGATCATCGTTTCCAAGAAGTGGGGTTTCACTCCTCTTAATCGTGCCGAATACGAGGCTCTCAAGGCTGAGAAACAGGTTATCAATGATGGTGCTTACGTCCAGGTCAGTAAAACTATCATTGCATCGTCGTGGTTGCTAATGAGCAACTCTTTAGTTCCTCAAGCCCAAAGGTCCCCTCCTCAAGAACCTCCGGACTGCTGAACGTGTTTAAGGAGCTGACCATTTGTGTGGCTAGTCTTTGAGCTCCATGGACAATGTAATGCATCGTCTTTGGTCAACCATATTTAATGTGCAATCAGTTCTGTTGTGACAAAGGCCCGCATTATATCACAAACTAAGAAGTTGCCTGTAAGGTATATATGCTGAAGTCGTTGCAGCATTAATTTGTAACAATCTCGCTCTGAAGGCTCTAGGTATCGAGAGTTATCTGGTTAAACTCGCACCAAAGTGTATGCTTGAAAGTAGATTGTTTCCATCCAGTATGGAAAGGCGTGCTGATATTGACAGTGTCTCAAGTCCATTTTTGTTGGCGACAACTAATAGCTCAGATCTAACTGCTTTTTGATTGAACTTGGGATTGAAAGTTACAGTGTGCCTTCTAACCCTAGATCAAACTATGAGTGACCTTTTTTAACTATAGCTTAAATAGAATCATCTGTGATATCTTCTGGTTGAAATTACACAGATGCCAAACATACAACTATGTAGCGACAGTTGTACTCAAAGTTCCTCTGTTGAGTTAATTTCAACCCAAAATGTGCAGACTGCAAATACAAAGACGCCTACATTTTCCTATCCAACAATGATTTTTCTATAGAAATGGCGACAGATACCCAAGCGAATAATCCAAAATGCATTTGTTGAAATTTGTGAGTTGCCGTTGTAGATGCTTGTCCAAAACGTAATTATGGGTCCACTGTTAAAGGTTCCAACGACTTGCAGTTATCATCAAGACACCCTGGCAAAAGTTTCCTTCTAGTTGTCATATCTCAAGTATGTTGCTATGGACTAGAGCAATTTGTAGATATGTCAAATAATTATGTCCTACTCCCATTTTACTGTTAGGATCATGATTGCTGAAGGTCTGGTGGATTGCACAATTGAATGAACAAGTATTGGACCGACTTTCATAGGATCTTGTATATGTATAAAACTTTTCCACTAGTATATCAATCGTCAAATAATGAAATCCGCCTCTTTGCATGATTCCGACCAGCCTAAACAACACCTCCTCTCACGGCTTCTCAAGTCAAGTCCCAGTCTTGTATCAATACTGATACTTGTGTCATCAAACTTGATTCACCGTTGCTCCAATAGCATCGCCAAGCTTAAAGCTTCTACTTCACCCAACGTTACTTGGAAAATAGCGCTCCTTAAGGCGAGAGTCTCAATAGCTTTTCAGGTCGACGACGAAGGCTAAATACGATGACAAGCTATAAGAATCTATCATTTTTTAAGCGATTAGCAGTGTATTTCTGACTAATCAGTGGAAAGATCGATCAGCTGGTAAAAACAGATTTCAAAGGCTCAAAGATCAACATGATGGTGAAATAGCAAAACCATATTCAAGTAATATCAATTTGTAGGCATTAGAAAAAAGCGACAAAATTCTAGCTGTAGTTTTTCAAAAGGCGCAGGAATCGGCTTAGGCAGCTGGACGTGTTCTCCAGGTCATTGCCCAACTGAAATGTTGGGCCATAGTGTTGTACAAAGCATAGTACTATAGCAAAAAATGAACGATTGGTTACTGCCATCTATGCTGTAATATCCAAACTGAACTCAATCTCACTTGTCCTTTACGCTGTTGCGGCATATGCAGATAGTTTTGGCGCATTCTGCATCTCGTTGCAGATGTTTTACCAAGTATGAAACAGCCAGCTGCCCTTGAATCCTTGATGGTTATGTTTTGATATTGGGTATCCTCCATGTACATGATGGTGATTGATTCCACTCATTATAGCTCATTCCCGATAATGGAACGAAAGGGTTTGCAAATTCTGAAGGGAGCCACGTCCAGCATGCAAAATGGGGTCGACGGTTTAACAAGTATCTTGGAGAAAGTCCTCCTGTCAGGGAATGATATGCTGAGGTTAACTAACTTGTGCTTTCATAAATTGAGAGCCTTGGAGAGCGTCTTCATTTTGCTACGATGGTAAGAATTTGCTGCAAAAGACGACCAAATCGGGTTAAAACCATCATGACCTGACTTAATGTCGGAAAGGCTTTTAGACCATGTACTCACATGGCTTATTGTTGCGTACTTGTTGTGCTCCAGATCGCAGTTGCGCCCTGATTGAGCTTTTGCGGAACCTAAGCTATGCTTCTGACTCTTGAGACACGAGTTTGAAGAAACATCAGACCAATGATACAAACTGTCTTTACCCAGGATCATATGTCCAATCAGCTGTTTTGTTTCCTGCACAAATACTGGGCATGTTGTTCATCAACTTTGCGTTCATCTGCTTTGGTTCGCGAAAGAGATAAATTGAAAAACTATACTTGAAGTCTTCATATATCCAGGACCTTGTCTTCAAGTTAGCTCAGTAAAGCAAAAATGACAAATACAAGAGCAACTTCGCACAACTGTCAGCTGTAGATTCAAAAAGGAATTGAACTGTCGAAGGGAGGGGCGCGGGTCACAGTATAATATATTGAGAATGGCACAATCAAAATCTTACAGAGCGGCTCTGAGAATTGAAAATAAGCTGTAAAATTGTAATGGCGAAATAGATGAGGAAGCGATTGAGCCTTCCAAGTATTTCAAGGGGACCAATCAACGTGTATAGACACACGCAATTTGAAAAAAAAGCAATGCCTCTTATCGCCTCCGATACCTCAAGTTCAAAGACAGATGGGACCATTCCGATACCATGTACACGTTGCATGCCGCAGCCGCAACAAATCCATCTCAAACCCATCACATCTAGGCGACAAGTTTGACAACACCACCAGCTTCCTTGATCTTCTTCTCAGCCAATTGGGAAACAAATCGAGTCTGGACAATGAAAGGCTTGTTGATTCGGCCCTTGCCCAGCTGTATTCAGGTCAACAACGAGGAAATAAAAATGGACGAAATACGCACCAGCTTGAATTTACCAAGATGTACGAGATCGATAACCGGAACAGTACCCTCGGGAGCATCAACTTGGGCTTCGGGAAGAGTAGCGAGCTAAGAAGCAAGTCAACTTTTATCCTGTCATATCTGCATCTGCTTGTAAATACACACCTTGTCGATATTGATAGTCGGGCGGTAGTAATGGTTTTTTAGAAGATGATAATGTCGCATACCGACTTTACCAAAGTAACCAGGGTGGTACTGTCATATGGGGTCAGTCTCCGCTTTGAACAATCTTCCAGCCACAGCAAATCAACGTTTCTTTTGTTAACAACAAGTCTCTCTCCAAGCAGGGTTTGAAAGCTAAATTCGCTCTCCAGCACTGCTCAAAATAGGTTCTCCAATACCAAGATATCTCAAATTCCCAGAATTTGACATATTTTCAATCACCACACTCTCCTCATATGACTTATCAAGAAACTTCCAAGCCCTTGAACTCCTCAACTAACCTTGTCAAAGTTGGTCCTGTGGTGATGCTGACCACCGGCCAAACCACGACCACCCGGGTGTTTCCTGTGCTTGCCAACTCGACCGTGACCGGCAGAGACATGACCTCGATGCTTTCGGGTATTGCTGAATCGGGTCGGCATCTAAGCACAATCAGTTTTTTTTTGCTTTTATAACAGCACGAGTATTCCTTACTTTGGGAAAGTTTTGAAGGATAAGAAAGAAAACCAGGTACTTGTCGACAACCTTGGACGTCAACCAAGAATCCACTATCTAAATTTGATTCCGTTGATATTTCCCGACAAATTAAACAGTGGCAAGTCGCTTAAATCCGATGAGATCGATGAGGCGGTCAAGACCGCTTTTTATATTCATCTTAAAAGGTAGACTGAATTAAAGTTTTGACGTTCCGGATCCGACGGTGATGTCCGCCTCTAAAGATTAAGCCATGCAGTAACAATTGTTGGCTTTGTTACAAAGTCTTACTGTTTTTCAATTTTAGAGAGTTTAATTGATTCGATTTGAATTTACAAATTGACAATATAGCGTCAACCAATAGACTGCTCGAAAAGCTACTGGCCCAACGTGGCATGTCATCAAATGCAAAAGTCGGCTCGTGGCTGGAGCACAACGAAAATGGACGGTCACAAGATGGAGACAACTATGATAATGAGGAGAAAATTGAGCAAGATATTGCGAGCGGCATGGGAAAGGAAATAAACTGGGACGTCCTTGCAGAGCAACTAAGGCCATCGTTGATGAGTGGAAGCAAGAAGAAGAGACGGGCATTTATATCCTGCAATCTCTTTGTGAATGCAGACTGTATGTATTGCGTTGTTCATGAATCAATCAGCTCACAATATCATAGCTCCTCCTCCGGCCCAAGTGTCTCTTATAATGACAGCGCTACTGTCGTGTCTTTCTTCTTCAATTGATCTTGATCATAGCGAGGATATCGTTGGTGTACTCAGTGAATTACTGCTGAGGGATGAGCGACTAGAAGATGAAAAGAAGCTCAAAATTGGCGACAAGCTTGTTAAATGGACCTTAGTGGAGGTTGAGAAAACGACCAACCCTGCCAAGACGTATGTTGGCGTCACTACCCCGTACATCAATAGTGGTTGCTAATTTCTGATGAACTTGTAGAATCTCTCCAGTAACTTTATTTCCCTTTTTGCTCATCACCTTATCTCTCATCTCCGCTCTATCCGCAACCCGCACACCTGCTGATCAATTCATTCTGTCCCAGCAAGGGAACGACCTCTTCTTAGCATTGGCATTGGTGCTAGACTCAATGCGATTGGGAGAAGTTGAGGTTTCGTCTCAAGGACGAATATGTAGATTAAGGAAAAAAGCCGAAATCCGACTATGGAGAGTGTTACGAGAGCAGCGACTGGTTCTGCCTACAATATTACAATCTCTTGTAACGCGCACATATTCTTCTCCGGCCCGATTATCTATCCTCATAAATCATGTCATTGGTGTATGCCTGCGTTTGAGGCCTTTGAAGAAAGAAGAGCGTGATAGCTGTCCAAGTGGCAAAGAGATCATCGAGAAGAAGAAGGATGCTGTCCTCAGCTTCTATTCTTCAAACATACTAGGGGCCAAACATACTGTTCCTCGGCACTCATCTTTAGCTTTTGGAGAATTTCTAAGAGAATTTGTTTCCTATCAAGATCTTTCAGAAACCCTAATTCCTCTGTCAGAGAAGTCGCTGCTGCGTTCACCCGAGATCTCTCTTATGTGTATGTCATGAACATAGTGGGATAAATTATATAACACTAATTCTGGCACAGTAACCGCAGACCTTATTTCGGCCAGCATATATGATATATCGTCCTTGTTACCTGCTAAACTCATCAACACTACCCTATCAGCTTCTAAATCATCCAATGGAGAGATACGCCACAAATCCTTGTTATTAATGAAGGCAATCCTCTCGAAGTGTTCTGACATAACTGTCCAAGGCAAAATCGCCAATGAAGTTGTTTCTCTTCCAAAGCTTGGCAAAACAACGAGTCCTGAACATCGAGCAACTTTGTTCGCGATTCTTTCAGAGATACCGGCCTCAGAGTCTACTTCAACTATTATCGTGAACATTCTTCCGACACTCATTGCTAAAGAAGGTAATGCTCTTGCCTTTGAAACTTTGTGTTCCGCTTTGTCAAATCACCTTTGCCATGCTCTCATTTCTTCTGAGCCTTTTTCGGCAGCTTCCATGCAAGCACTGGTCAAGGAATTCAGCTCCACGAAGATTTCTATTCGCCGAGGTCTGTCTAACGCTATTGGACAATCAATTTGGAAAGTTAAAGAGAAGGGCTTGCAGTTTTCTCACGAAGGTCAAAAGCTCATTGCCGCACTGGACCCAGTTCTAGAAAACAATCTTAGAATTGCTGCCTCTTGCCTACCAGCCAATGCATCTGGCTTTTTAGAAGGATACGTCGCAATAGCTCTTGCCATGGGGCCTTTGAAAGGGATTTCAGCGGCAAGTAGACTTAACAATAGTCCTGTTATGAAAGATCTTCTTGCGGTCACCCCCAAGCCATCCATCATCCTCAATGACAAAGCTTATCAGCGATTACCATCAGTCGAGGATCATTTGTGGTTGTTGCGGTCTCTTGCAGGACTTATAAAGAGTGCTGGAGAAGATATCAATACTGAACAAACAAAGACTGCCGTGGGTCTGGCTTTCATTCATCTGACCTTTGACTCGAAAATCAGTCGAATTAAGAGAGATATACTCAGCAGCCTTTCAGAGCTTGCAAGACAGAAGCCTCAAGTGATCAGCGACATCATTCGTTTAGCTCTTCACTCTTGGCTAAGTACTCAAGACAAGCGTCGCGCTGCTCAAAAGGCTAATGCCAGTGATGAAGGAGATCAAATCGTAAGCAAATCTCAGGATATTGGTCGTCTTCTCTCTGCAATCTTTGTTGTTGGACCCGACATTAAAAGGCCTGTTCTTGAAGACCTCGCTGTGGACTACATTGTGCTCACTCATCATCCCGAAATTAGCCCTGATGCACAAACATCTTGGATAGGTTTAATACAGGCTCTTGGTTTAGATCCTGCAACTGTCGCAAAAGACAAAAAGGATAAAATATTGACGGTTCTTTGGCAAGTGGCCGGGACGCCGCCTTCGGACTCGAGAATGGCTGAAGCGGCTTATCATGCCGTCACCACACTTGCATTTATCTCTCCCTCTATCTATGTCAAGGCATTCGTGCAACAGCTCAAACAAGACCTCGATCCTGAGTCTTTGGCGTGCATTACGTTAGAAGAAAGAGGCATTTGGGCTACACCTAACGATACAACTTTCGTTGATGGTACGTTTGCATCAACTATCACATGCGAGTAGTCACTAAATTTTTGCATAGTGTTGAACCAAAGGAAAAGCAGTATAATTGAAAACAGAAACCGCAAGGATTACGCTACCGAAAAATGGGAGCAAGAAGTTCGTGAAGCCCTTGCCAAGAAGCGTGCTGCCATTCAAGGCCACAAGTTGAACAAACAGGAGCAAGCCTTGGTGTCTGCCCAGCTACTAAAAGAGAAAGAAATTAAAGATAGAATGTGGAAATTACAAGCAAGATTGATAAGGGGCACGGAGATCGTTGCTGCCTTAGCAAAGACAGAAACTGGGGAGGTTGGTAAATATGTTGGCGAAATGGCTACATGTCTTCTAAGGAGTGTCTTTGGGCCTGCGAGTTTCTTCGTCATTCCTCGAGCGTTCCAGATCTTTGAGGTTAGTTTGACAACATTGATATACAAGAAAGCTGAAATACACATAGCAACTTGGTTCACTTGCTTCGGAAAGATTAGGCGAAACCAGACGAATTTTAATGGCTACCATTCTTCGAACGTATAGCATTTCAGTTGTCCCTGCCGATTATCTTGAGGAACCGATTGGCAACGTTATTACTCGTATTCTTCATCAGATCCATTTCATTGCCGAACAGAGCCCTTTGGATAGTGTCACATACTCGTTGACTGCTCTTCTGTTAACTAAATTAGTAGAAGCTGGCGGCATCGGAATAGAGGCGCAGAGTGAAGGCGCGTTAGAGCAATTGACATTAGTAGGTCAATCTCTAGTCACTTTGGAGTGTAGGACGCTGAACAAAACTAGGTTGTTGCTATTGTAGCTGCCTGTGTTGGAGAATGTAAGGAAGAAAACCAGATGCGAAGGTGACGAGCTAATGTCAAGGTAGTCTCCAACCCTACTTATCCTCGGCTGCAAACCATTTCCGCACTCATTCACATTCTCACATCATACAGCAAACTCACAAAAGATACGGCTTCCGTCCTTGCTGATCTTGGTGCTTCTATCAAAGATGTGGCTAGTAACTCTGAAATTCGCGAAATGATCTCAGGAACTCTTTCAAAAGAGTCCTACGTTCGCAACGCCGCTTTACAAGCTCTTCGGCCTGTCGATATCACCGATTTGGATTATCTTGAGGAATTATGGATTGTCATGCATGACGAAGATGAACAGAACGCTACTCTAGCATCTCACATTTGGGAAGATAATGGTATTGACTTACCAGAGAACTATCTTCAATCTCTTCTAGGATATCTATGTCATGACTCGGCGGCTGTCAGGGTTTGTACCGCCAAGGCTTTAGCAGAGGGCGCTGAACATTATCCTCAACAAGTTGAACCCACTGTTCAAGGATTGAAAGACCTTTATGTGGAAAAAGCTAAGCTGTTGGTGCCTGAGTACGATCAATTCGTTAGTCACCTTTCTATTTTTATGAAAACAATCTTTCTAAGTGCTGTGTGTAGGGTATGGTGCTACCCGAGACTGTAAACCGCCCTGATCCTTGGGAATCTCGCGTCGCTATTGCTCTTGGTTTAGAGCATATTGCGCCTCTACTTACAACAAGTATGATTGCACCCATTTATGACTTCTTTATCAAACAGGAGACACTTGGTGACAGACATTCTGCTGTTAGAGGTGCTATGCTTAACGCAGCTATCAAAATCATTGATTTGCATGGCGGCAGAGCGGTTACAAGTCTAATGAAAATGTTTGAAGATTTCTTGGCTACACCCACATCAGTGAGCGAAACAGGCGATTATCTCAAAGAGGCCGTTGTCATTGTAGGTCGTGGTTGAAGCTTTTTTTTATAGTGTTGCTTGTGCTTACGCAATTTTAGCTTTTCGGTCGTCTCGCTCGTCACCTGGATTCCACGGATGAACAAATACCTAAGGTTGTTGACCGTCTTGTTGAGGCACTTAACACTCCGTCTGAACTTGTGCAATCAGCTGTAGCTGACTGTCTTCCGCCACTCGTCCAAAATATGTCGGAAGAATGTGAATACCTTGTCGATCGTCTTTTTTCTACTCTCACTACTGGTGCTAAGTATGCTGCTCGGCGTGGTGCTGCATATGGGCTTGCGGGCGTTGTAAAAGGAAGAGGCCTTATGAGCCTGAAAGAGTATGACTTGATGGACAAACTGAAGGATGCCACGGAAGACAAAAGCGCTTACCAATCTAGACAAGGTGCTCTCTTTGCTTATGAAACCCTTTCGGGCACATTAGGCAAGATCTTTGAACCATATGTCATTGGAATCATTCCTCAGCTACTGGCTCTTTTCGGCGATGCCAATACAGATGTGCGAGAAGCTACACAGGATTGTGCCAGGATCATCATGTCAAGGGTCTCCGGACACTGCGTCAAATTAATGTTGCCGATATTGCTGGATGCTCTGGAAGAGAAGCAATGGAGAACTAAAAAAGGTGCCATAGAGTTGCTTGGGTGAGTGGACTACATTGTCTTCAAGACAAGAATGTTGACAGTTTTCAAGGGCGATGGCGTTCTGTGCTCCTCGACAACTGTCTCTATCCCTTCCCACTATTATCCCTTATCTGACTGGTGTGATCAACGACTCGCATGCCCAAGTCAAGTCTGCAGCGAACACTAGTTTGAAGCGGTTCGGTGAAGTGCTTGAAAACCCCGAAATTAAGTCTATTCAAAGCACGCTTATGAAGGCTCTTGCTGATCCCACAACGAAAACTAATACTGCTTTGGGAACCCTTCTCAAAACTACTTTTGAGCACTATCTTGACGCCCCTTCTCTTGCATTAGTAATACCAATCATTGACCGGGGATTGCGCCAACGAAGTTCCGAGACTAAGCGGAAAGCTGCTCAGATTGTTGGTAATATGGCGTCTTTAACGGAAACTCGTGACCTTGTCCCTTATCTTCATCAACTCATGCCCCTTGTACATGATGTCCTCATTGACCCCGTGCCAGAAGCTCGAGCTACGGCTGCAAAGTCCCTGGGTACGCTTGTCGAGCGACTTGGCGAAACCAATTTCCCCAACCTTGTTAACGAACTACTGCAAACTTTGCGGTCCGATACAAGCGGGGTGGATAGACAGGGAGCAGCTCAAGGTCTCAGTGAAGTCCTTTCAGGTTTGGGCATGGAGCGGTTGGAGGGTTTGATGCCAGAAATTATATCCAACACTGCAAGCGCAAGGCCATACGTCCGAGAGGGTTTCATTTCCCTCTTAGTTTACTTACCAACGACTTTTGGACACCGATTTGCTCCTCATTTGGGAAGAGTTATTCCTCCTATCCTCAATGGCCTGGCTGACGATTCTGAATATGGCAAGCTTTTTCTGAATCATTTGGGTAATAATTAATGTGCTTATAGTGCGTGAGGCGTCTATGCGTGCGGGCAAGATGATCATTGCCAATTATTCGGGCAAAGCCGTCGACCTATTGCTACCCGAATTGGAGAAGGGAATGCTGGATCCATCGTGGCGTATTAGAGTGAGGATTCAAGATCACATATAAGCAATCTACATAACTGACGTTTCCGTAGCAATCGTCCATTTCGCTCACTGGCGAACTTCTCTATAAAATCACAGGTATTAGTGGCAAGGTTGAACTCGAGGAAGAGGACGCTCCTACTCAATCAGCCGACCATGCGAGAAAGGCCCTCCTTGAAGCTTTGGGTTCAGAAAGAAGGGATAAAGTGCTGGCAACTCTGTATATCGTTCGACAAGACGCTGTGGGTATCGTTAGACAGGCCTCAATCCATATTTGGAAAGCTCTTGTACAAAGTGAGTGCCGTATACAACTGTCAGTCATATTGAAAACGAATTTGACGAACATTTATAGACACTCCAAGAACTACCAGAGACATCCTTGGTGTTCTCATGCAGATGCTCATGTCTCTTTTGAGCAGTTCCCATGTCGAGCAACAGGAGGTGATTATACTTCTCGATTCTCAGTTTCTCTCTGTCAATGACTAAATGTTTTTATAGACAGCATCTCGTACTGTCGGAGAACTTTGTAGGAAGAATGGCGAGCGTATTTTCGGAGAAATTGTTCCTATTTTGCAGAAAGCTACTCTCTCTATCAGCCCAGAGACCAAAAAAGGAGCTTGTCTTGCCTTCGCCGACATCATGTGCGTTACTGTCGCGCTTCTACTGATTCAAACCTGATATTGTATGCTCAGGGCATCAACCAATAAAGATGTGATCTCTCAGCACGAAAATGTCATTATTACTTCTATAAGGACAGCCCTCGTTGACTCTAATCCCCATGTTCGTGCGGCAGCCGCTCAGTCCTTTGACTCTGCCCAGCATTACATAGGTGCAAAAGCCATTGACCAGACTATTCCAACATTATTGGAGGCTATACGTCATCCGGGAGAGTCGTCTGAAACTGCTCTACAGGCTTTGCAGGAAGTTATGAGTGTGCGGGCTAATAGTGTATTCCCTGTACTCATACCCACGCTCATCGCCCAACCTATATCCGCTTTTAACGCTCGGGCCCTCGGACAGCTTGTTAAAGTTGCTGGCCCAGCCCTCAACAAGCGATTAGACACTGTCCTTACTGCTTTAGTCCAGTCACTCGAGAGCGAGAGCTCTGGCGATGTGTTACAAGAACTCAAAGCCGCCGTTTCATCCCTACTGGAAGCAGTTGTGGATCCTGAAGGTGTTCATGTTCTGGAAATGTTACTTATTGGTTGGTATGTGAATTTCCTTGACATGAATTGAAGTTAATGCTGATGTGGATAATAAGGGCACGAGATGCTAATCCTACAAGACGAGCGACAGCCTGCCAAATCTTCGGTATCATGTGCCAAGTAAGTGAAGCTGACACATCTGAGTATAGAGTCGATTGGATTCGTGTTCTTGTAACTCTTTTCGATGACAGTACCGAAGATGTCGTCGCTGCTGCTTGGGAAGCCTTGGATAATTTTGTCAAAATTGTAGACAAGAGTGAACTTGAAGATCTGGTTGTTCCTCTTCGCCGTACAATTGAATCTGTTGGTGCTCCTGGAAGACCAGTTCCTGGTTTCTCCAGACCCAAAGGTGTTCAATCTATCGTTCCTATTCTGCTGGGTGGCGTACTCAGTGGTACTCAAGAACAAAAGGAACAGGCGGCTTTGGGTATTGGAGAGCTTGTCCAAAGAACTACAGAAGCCGCCATCAAGCCTTATATCATTCAGCTTGCCGGCCCCCTCATCCGGGTCATTTCTGGCCAGGCCATTGCTCCCCAGATTAAAACTGCGATGTAAGTACAATCCATTCAATTTCCATTGAATAGCATGTATAGGCCTTACTTGTTTACCTTTTATTAGTCTATCCACTTTGACTGTGTTACTGCAAGAGGTTCCACAGCTTGTCAAGCCATTCCATCCACAATTAACAAGAACATTTGTCAAATCTGCTCAAGACCCTGCATCTCTTTCTGTACGAAACAAAGCCGCGGTTGGCCTGGGTGAATTGATGAAATATCAGGTGTGCAATCTTATTTGATTATATCGCAAGTGTTGCTGATCCATTGAAAGCCTCGCGTAGATCCCCTTATAACCGAGCTCATTGGCGGCGTTCAATCAGGAGACAACGATATTGCACCTTCTATGGCTAATGCTCTTGCTGCAGTGTGCACAACCGCAGGAAAAAACATTGGTGTTGCTGCTAAGGCTTCTATAGTTGAGTTGATAGAGGATGCCTTTGAGGAAAGAAAGAGCGAGAACTACAATCAGACTATTTCTCGCGTTGTTGCAGGTCTTGCGCAAAACGATCCTACCTCTATCAATACCATTATTGATAACTTCCTTGCTCCCGCTCTCCCACCTACTCCTCTCGTAAGCATCATGATTCTTACTATCTTAGAGGAAGCTCCGGATACTTTCTATGAGCTTGACTGCGTAGAGGAGATTGTGCAGAAGGTGATGGCAAGTCTGAGTGCAGATATTGCGGGGGCAGCTCGACCCGCTAAGGAAGCTAGAGATTTAATGAGGAAGGGCAAATATGGTGATGATGAAAAAGTACAGAGCTTACTCAAATAGGCAATGTGAAGAGAAAGTTGAAAGAATGGTCACCAGGGTACTTTCATTTAGTTGGTAGAGTATAAAAAGAGTCGTGCGTTTGGTAGGCATCAGGTGTATAGGATATTCCTACATACTTAGAAGCCGCTTTGCATTGAATATCTTAAAAAGTGAGATCAATTGTGATGCGTTATAGAATTGAGGATCAAGCTCAAGATATAATAATAGTGATGACATGATCAAGTACTGAGTTATCAACTATACAACAATGTGGACCATGGTGTTTCCCTTTTCCGTTTCCAACATAGATACTATGCGATACAATGGGATCAAGTCATACCCTTAAAGAACTTCATGTTTTTTCTTCTGGCTCCACTTCGTCCTTTTATGATTGATCAAGTAGGCTTGAAAAATCGTCGTCTACGAGATTCACGACTATTGAGCCCCTGTATCCGCTAAAAGCTGACGACACTGATATATCTACATTATACTCGTGATTGGTCCAATGATATTACTGGTGTAAGCTTTCAGCGCGAAGATGAACAGAATGAAATGAGACATAATGATGAGGTAAAAATGTGACAGGAGAGAGAGGAGTCTGTGAACTATGAAAGCGAGATATGTTAGATTCGGTTGGGGAAGCAGTGATAGCAGCGATCGAAATGGAGGAAACAGATTGAAATTGACGTGCTAATGCTATTTATAGATGAATTTGCTATTGCGATTGTACTTTTTGGGAGGTTAACTCTCTGATGGTCCATTTAACCGCAACCCCTTCTCGGCGGAATTTCTAGTCGGTCTAATTTTTCTAGAAGAATTTGATTTAATCGGTATTTCGAATTTGACGGGATTGGGCATCTTCTGTTTGACCTCCTCTGGTCTGTACGTGATATTTGATCTTTCTGAGTCCACCTTAGGATCATCACTCAGAATGGCATCGGGCGTATTAATGACAGTACCATCGCTACCCCCAGACAGGTAGATAATTTGGTAATCCTCTGGAGAAATTGGCTCGCTTGCATCTATCCGATGCAGAATATGGAGGCTTTCCTCAGAATGTTTCGGGGATTGGACACGGGGTACAAGTGGATGGTCCAATTCCATAGGGATGTCGGGCGTTGGTATCAAGTCATGGGGTGTTTGAAAGAATAAGCCCTGCCAGATCGCGTCAGTTTTCTCCCTCTAAAACGCTATGTACTTACATGAAAATCGTCATTGTCTTGTATTGCGCTTGGTGTTTCGCCTCGTCTGCCAAATGAGTCTCCACAGCAATTGTCCAATGGTTGAAATGGACTAGAATTGGAGGAACTAGAATTTGATCCAACATGTACCCCTGACATTAGCCGCTCAATAGTGGTGCTCGACCTGGAAAAATTCTTCTCGCTCTTTTGAGTGCCAATTGTACCAGGACACCTACAAAGTTGTATAGTATCTCGCGTAACATAATGAGGGGGAGCAGTAATTGGCGTCTGTGGGAGAATCTCAGAAGAATCGTCGGCAGGTCGACATGAGAGATGAGTGGCATTGGACGAGTCACCAACAGAACTGTCCACAAATGAGTTCTTGGTCACAGGCTGCCAATAACCTGGCGGACTTTGTACAGGAAATTTGAAAGCCCTTTGCATACGGGCACGCTGCTGTTGTTTAGCCAAGAAAATCCTGGCATTGGAGCTGTTGAAAACTTGTTTCTTGACTTGAGGTTGCACTATTGGGAATCCTGTGGATTCTATTCCCACGCAAGATATAATATTCTCAGACTTTCCGTCAACCGAAACAGCTTGTATGTTCTTTTCTTGGCTATCTTGAGATATTTCTGTAGCATCCAAATAACCGAAAGTTTGGTTTACTGTCGAGCTGATTGAATGTATAGATGGCGGGACAGGCATGCCGTCAAGGTCGGTCAACGAATTGGCTTCTAAAGGTAAATCAGGAAGAGGTTTGGATATATCTAGTGGCGAGGTAATCTGTTTGGTTCTGGCTGTTGTGGTTGCCCAGCGATTTGATGCAACTCGACTTATGACAACCACGCCACCTCGACTGGTAGTGGACGGTTGTTTAAATTGCAGTGTCTTCCCAGGAGATCTTGCCATAGGATGTTGTCGCGATTCTTTTTTTATGAAATTTCCTTCGGTTAATGTGCGAAGATTAGGATGGCTTCGAGTATATCCTCTTGAATAAATATTTGTTTGTAAAGTGGAAACGGGCTTGTAATTACCGTTGTAGAGATCAGGATCAAAAGACCCAAAATTTCTCGATGGAAGTCCCTCGCGACACATTGCAGATGGCCTTGCAAAGGCAAAGCTAGATGGAACCTCATCGGCGCTTTTTGTTCTGGTATGATTAAACAAAGCACCTTTCCCATCATTGCTACTTCCTTCGAACCCAGAAGATGACGAATCGTGTGAAGGACGGCCCCACCGATGAATGAAGGATAACGATCGTTTTCCCCCTTGTATGCCTCCAACAAGGTTGGTCATTGGTCTATCAGTACTTTTGTCCCTGCTTTTGCTCCTTTCTCGTTCTCTAGCCCGAGCGTTACCAACAGGCATGGTATCTAAAGGGGGTTTGGCGCGCCCACCCAAGCTTAAGCTCCGATCCCTACGCTGCATGATAGTAGCCCAATTTTCTCTTTCCAGCTGTCTTGCCTCTTGAACCTCTAGAACGTGCTTTCTAACGCTTTGAGAGTCAGTTGACGTATTGCTATATACACTGCTCCTACTATCCGGTGGTTGCCTCGAATCTGCTGATTGTGAGAAAAGAAGAGGCCGAGGCGATATGTATAATTCTCGAGCAGAAGGCACATGCCATTGTTTTGATGCTTCCATGTTTTGGTACGGAATTTCTAGGTGAGACGAAGGATAGTATGGAGCTGAGACCGTTCTACGCCGCGTTTCCGAGTCATCGCTCAAAACTCCGAAAGAAATGTTGTTCGTTTGAGGCGAGATGTTTTCGTAGTTTCCTGCCTGAGCTCTCAACTGACGATTCAGAGGAGAAAACAAAATGTTGGGTTCCCTCAACCCTGTGGTCACAGACGTATATGAAGGAAAACGATCAGCCTGAGCTGGTAAAAGAGGCGAGTTTTGCGAAGATGTTGCTGTCATTGAGGCACTCTTTTTATGTTTTGGATGCAATCCCCGGGCACCACACGCAGTTGCGTGAGTGTAGCCATTCACCTGCCGCTTTTTCACTCTTTCACCTGTATGGACCAGCGACCCTCCGCATGTCACATTGAACAAATTGCTGTATGATGCAGACTTGACAGATGCACGCCAAAGAGGCTTCCCTGATGCCTGCCTGGGTGGTGGCGAGACGCGCCCTGTATATGGGACGATCCATTCGTCAGTGGACGTGTGTGAGCGCGTTCTGAGGTTACTCAGCGCTGCCTGGAGGATATCCATGCCTGGCATTGGACGAGTAGCCGCTAACAGGAGATGGTGCCTCTTCACAACTCTTCAGACTTGACGGATTGAGGAATATCGCGATGACAAATGCATCAACGCGTGGCAACCTCAGTCTGCTTTTCAAATTTTGCGAGGTTCTCAGCAGTGCACACAAACCATGGTGAGCAGCAGCGGCGAAAACGCGTTAGATTTGGGTTTCTTGAAAGTGAATCGGGTTGTAAAAGAATAAGAAAGAAAAACAAAGTTGCAGCTCGAAATTTCTATTGTCCAACATTACATTCCACGTCATAACTTTCCTGAATGCATCTTGTATCGATAAACTGAGGTATCTTTTATTCATCTTTCTTTGTCTTCATATCAATTCGAAGCTTCTGAAAGCGTTGTAATTCTACCATAAATCTTGGAGTATTGTAAGCAGCGTATGATGTTTGGAGCAGCAACCTACATCCATCCTAATGTAAACATTCCCAGTGTACCTCCGATACCCATCAGCTCTGCCCACTGCTTCCATCCTCTCTGCCATCTTCCAGTGTTTGCCAAAAGGCTCAAGATCAGATTAACTATCCCCATCCACAGCAGAATTTTGATGCTGGGTATGAGGCTCAACCACCTAAGACTTGGCTTGCGCATGACAAAGAACATTTTTCCATGGCGTATGGCATAAAAGATTCTGACCAGCATTGCGGCGCACGATGCAAGTACAAGCGACTCTTCCCTACCTAAAATAGCGGCATTATAAGGCCCGTTATTCTTGGAGATATAGATAGGCCCCGTAGAGGCAAGCGTAGCCAGCGTCGCTGCAAACACTCCAGAACTGATAACCATCCATTTGGCCTGAAGTTTGACTTCGTTTGGATTTGCACTAGCTGTATGGAAGCTTTCAGAGACGCCGTTGAGACAGAGGAGAGGGATATATGATGTTAGATAAAGTTTGAGGATAGATGGAGCTGCAGTGTTTTGGTATTGTTTGGGCAGAAGGAAGGAGATCAAGGCTGGAAATAGCGGAGGCACAAATGCTCGGATGATTGAAGCAAAGTAAAGAGCTAAGCGAACGGTCATTGAAAAAAGGTCAACAGTCGTACTGCAACTGAGCGAGCTAGAGTAATAGAGAAGAAGAGATTCCTCAAGGGGCTGAAAGACGATTCGGGCCACAAGAGAACCTTGAAGTGTTAGTGTATGTATGAAAACTTGTCACTCACCATAATTCATGGCAACTGCGTAGCCGCCTTGTCCATCCAATGGGCTAAATCGAGCAACAGCGAGTCTATCTGACTCAGTCAAGACATGCTTGATAACGCCTTGGCCAGTATTTGCCAAGGCCAATGAGAATGTTTGTGAATCAAACACCGACTCGCTAGATGTATGTGAGCTACTTGCTCTACTATACCTCTCAAGACTAACTCGTCAACATTTTGGCTCAGCAATAATTTCTTGATATCCCACTTGAATACTTGCAGATACCTTGCCGCAAGCCAAGAAGCTCCTGTAACTTGGCCCATAGCAAAACTAAGAAGAGCACCTTGTTCACCTAGCACCAAAAGACTCACAAAAGTCACAAAAGCTTTCACAATCGCCATGCCTCCTTCCGCCTGCATTCTCACATTCAGTCTTGGTGGTGTGGAACGGTGAACTTGGATATAGCACGGCTCGATGAATAACTCGATGAGTGCCGAGAGCACATAGAGTGCCAAAGAGATCCAAAAGC
Organism: Cryptococcus depauperatus CBS 7841; assembly: GCF_001720195.1. Classification (NCBI taxonomy): domain Eukaryota; kingdom Fungi; phylum Basidiomycota; class Tremellomycetes; order Tremellales; family Cryptococcaceae; genus Cryptococcus; species Cryptococcus depauperatus. The sequence continues at coordinate 1,088,793 of NC_089468.1, read as the reverse complement.
CGTCTTGAGAGGTCGTAGCCAAAGAGGAAGACCATATGTACACTCCCGTTACCAAAGACGATATGAGTAAACCCAGGCGAAGGGGTATAATTGACAACTTATGAATTTGACTTTGCTCTCCATCTCCCTTCTTTCCAGATCGATCGGTCTGCCGTAGCAAGGCGTTGCGAATTCCTTCTCGAGATAAAAAAAGTATAGTGGAACATACAAGATCGAATTGAATCACTGCCGTCCCAAATACCGCAGGGGATGCTAGTCTCAATAGCGTCTGATTGAGTGCGAATGTCAAGATCCGTGACAAGAGCTGCAAAAGTACCAAAGACCTCGCTGTCGAGAGTGGATTTGAATAAGACATGTTAAAAGATATTTTTACAATTGTTTAGTCATTCAAATATGGGTGGACAATGAAAGTGGAGGCGGAAGAAAGCGACCAGATAAATAAAATAAATAGAAAGGAATAGATAATGATGAAAATAACGTATCATACGTCACAACTTTTGACTTACTGTTCACCTCTAATGTCTACATTTGTAAATGGTTATTCTCTTTCAAGTGTGTCTATAAGCAATCGTATTATAATACTTCTTTCACCGCAAGAGGAGAAAGTATGACTCGGAGGCGCGTTCATATGCCTCAGCGTCCGCCTGTGGATCAAACAGCTTCCTATTCAAGAGATCGGTGGACGCTGTTTACATATAGTTTGTGAGTTGATTGTAGAGAGGATGGGTATTGTGGAAATTTGACAAATGTGGTTCAAGATCCAGAATTCCACCTCGTAAACTACCTGCGCTGGCCTTTTACGCGCTATTTATAAGTTATTTGACCGATCATGACTTGATCGACCGACAGCTGTGGGGTAAAGGTGGAACTAGTATCGTTGGTGTGCTCAGCATGGGTCAGTAATATCCGAAGAAAATGCAAATGCTGGTTCTGATACGATAGCGCTAGTAACGGGTCTGCTCTTATCGTATCGGTTTTCCTCTGCTGTTCAAAAGTGGGATGAAGGGAAGCAAATATGGTCGGAAATACGAACTACGATCAGAAACGGAATAAGAACGGCAAGTTTGGTGCTTGTCTGATATGCGACTAAAATTGACCAAAGCAAAAGATATCTATAGTATCAAACAATGATCTGCCTATAGTGGAATTCAACTCGGGCAGAATTGGTGATCCAGTTAATAAGCGGAATCCTCTTGACAACGAACAACCACAGGTTCAGGTCAGAAACGAAATAGTTTTCGAGCGTATGGACGAGCTTTCAAGCCTCTTGGTTGCTTTCGCTTTCTCACTCCAGTGAGTATATGGCTCATCAGAAGCTACTGTTTCTTTTTGGAAGCTGATACACTCTAGACACCATTTGCTCGGGACAAGGCCATTACCTCAACCGCCTCTATGTGATCTCCTCCCATCTTCCTACTTGTCCTCCTTGAAACGAACGGAAGCGCGAGTTCGGTTTGCAGACACGCATGCTGGTCCATCAAAGAGCTTTTCTTTATCAACAAGTGACTTAGGAGATCAGTCTTCAGACTCACTAGAAGAGTTCAATATCTCTTTGGAAAAAAAACCTCAATCTGAGGCTCGGAGTGCAGGAGATCAAAACGACGAAACCATTGATATCTCGACATACCTTTCCAATGTGATTAGGTTAGACCAGGTAGTCGAAATGCCGCATGACCAAGAGTTACAACAGCAGCTCGACCAGTTGAACATTCCTGCCAACACAGACGTTGGTTCTCCTACTAATTTTTGTGCAAGCAGTCAATCACTTCCTACGACAACAGGATATAAACCTCCGAAATCTAATCTACACTCATCTTACCCTCCTAATCTTCCTCTAGCCTTGCTTAAACTTATCGAGGCTTATGTGAATGGTTTGGCCAACATATCGGATAAAGATGGCGGTTGGGATATTCCAAGACGCGAGCGAGGTTACAACATTATCAAGTCTTTAAACGAGCAACTAGGAAAAGCCGAGATACTCTCATCAAGTACTTTTTATCAATGTTTCTAACAGTAGTTCAAAACTGACTTGTGGAAAGATCCGCCTCCTTTACCTCTCACGGTACACCTTTCCCACCTGCTTTTCTTGTATCTCGCCGCGTTGCCGTGTTCACTTCTTTGCGTAGTCAGAGGATGGCGGCTAGTAGTGATTAGCCTCATCGCTGGATGGTGCCTTTTAGGATTGGAGGCCCTTATAGGCGAAGTCAGCAAAGTTTTCGGGTTTTCCGGTGAGTCCTCATCCTTATATTTACCTTCTGACTTTCTTAGAAAACCATCATCCTCTACCTGTATTTTCACAACAAATTTTGAACGAATCTTTGGACATATCTCCATCCTTTATGAGATATTATAGGGGACGATTGATTTCGAGAGTTGGGGAGACTGCAAATGAAGTGACTGCATTGGAAAAATGGGAAAGAAAAGCTACGAGCGATTGGCTGCCAAATTTTTCTTGATACATTATAAGATGCCCAGCTGTGCGAGCTGTAACGGATGTTTTATGATAGCGTCCAGTTGTATTATTATTCACTGTATAGATGTGGTTTGATATCAAAAGCTATATTAGATTTTTATAATTGTTCCTGCTCATAAACAAGAAAATAAAGCAGTTTTTGCTTTTCCAGATATTCCGAGATCAATTAAAATACCCCCGCATCATGCCCGCTCTCTCTAATTCTCCGCCTAGCCGCTTCATGTTCTTCCTCTGCAGTGCCGGGCTTTTTGTAGAATACCACATATTGAATCGCAAGAACTGCAGTCCAGGCAAGCTGAAAGTAAAAAGATCGACGTCCTGACTTTTTCCAGTCGGTCACACCTTCCCCTTGGAAAGATGCTTGAACAGCAAGTGTGATTGACGCAGCTACTTGACCCTGTAGTTTGCTCAGCATACTTGAGGGTTTAAGACAAGTATGTCAACATACAATTACTTGAGTCCAAGCTCCTGCCACCCCAGCCATTTCAGGGGGGCAATACGAAATAAGGTTGATTCTGTATCCCAACGAATTAGTGAAAATTCCTGTCTTAAAAACTTGGGCTTACACCGATGCGTAGAAAGTAATGACTGCACCCGCACTGCCCAAAAGAAAAGCAGGGAAGCAGTATCGCCAATAGTCTTTACCATGACCACCACCAGAAAATACCTGGAGTAATTCGGCTGCAACGATCACTATAAACCGTGTTATGAGTATGCTTTCTGACAAATTCAAATTAAATTAGATCACAAAGTGCACCAATTGGCATGGAAATCCGAGGTTTAGTGATGATTTGAGGGATTACTTGAGCCGAACCACCAACAATCAAAGCTATGATACCTTGAGGAAGCATAGCAGCTGCAACCTTGACTAGCGACCAGCATCAGTCAACTGGGAGGCATTCTATGGGGGGTTGACTTACTAGGAGTCCAATGCAACACTTCTTGAAAGTATGTGGCGTAGAGAAGTTGAGACGTTGACCAGAATGGGACTGTTATTTATCAGTAAAGTCATATATAACAGCTCAACAATACACGTACATGCGATGCCAATTGCCAAGGTTGAGATAGTGATGTTGGTAATCTTCCAAACTGAAGACGGCAACACAGCAGATTTGGGTGGAATTTTTGACTCTGATGACCATTATTAAATGACATTCACAATTTCTGGGCAACGACTAACCCCAAAAGAAAAATGCAAAAGCCAGAGGGAAACTTAGCACAAATGGAGCAATGAAAGAAGCCGAGCCCCAGCCATCAATTGGACCTTGGGTCAAGGAAAGGATAAAGCAAATAAGACAGCCCATCATGAGGGCCACACCAATGAAGTCGAGCCGCTTCCATCGTGGATTTGCCGCGTCAGGCTTGTATGTTGATTTCGTGAAGGGAAGAATGAGTACGCAGAGGGCGGTAAAAGAAATACCTTTACGGTATGAGCATAAATTGCACTGGCTGAAACGGCAAACATTCCTGCTTACAAATGATGGCAATAACTCGGAAAAACCATTTGTAGTTGGCCAACATGCAGACGCCGGCAAGCACCCTGCTTTGCATCAGAACTGAAGCCGGCTACATGCCAAAACACTGACAAGCCCAACACGTTACCAACTGCACCGGCAAGACCCAAGAGAGCTAGCTTGGCTTGCTGTTCTTGGGGCTCTGGAAACATATGAACCGTAAGATGGCTGCAAATCAGCAATCAGCAATGAACCATTGCAAACAAAGCGAAAAGGCATACTATGCTGATGGTATGGCTAATTCATCTCAAATCAGCTCATTCAACAACACCATTGTGTCACCTACTCATAGCACCCGATATACCGCCCAAACCACGCAGGATAAGGAAACCATATCTAACACCATCCATCAGCCACTTGCACAACTCACTCCGACAACCTCACTTGTTGGAAGTCACAAACGACGTCACCAAACTGAGTATACCCAGAACCAAAAATCCTCCTTCAAAAACAACCTGGGCAGGAAACAGGTCCGAAAGCCTGCCAGCAAAGAGCAAAAAGGCAGCAAAGCACAACGAGTACGACGTGATAATCCAAACCACCTGCGAGTAGTCCAACTTGATATCTGTAGAAATCTGCGCAACTCCGACTGCCACGCCAGACACACTACCCGTCCGTCAGCACGGCTCATTTCAACGGCACACACCACTCACTTGCAGACATCCACAAAAGTGGCGACCGAGAAAATGAACAATAAAAAATTCTTGCGCGCTTGGCTCAGCGTCGCCAACGGGCTCTCTGAGTGGCCGCCTTCCTCCTTCGCGATTGACACTGGCTCATTTTTCTCTATAGGGAAGCTGCGATTCGGCGTATCGCTGAGGGTAGCGTCGTCCGACATGGTGGGTTGAGAGAAAACGTTGCTCCCGTTGCAACCTATATATATCTGGCCGCTCGCTGGTTTGGGAGAAAATGATATAAAATAAAATCGCAAAGATGACAAAGCTTGTACGTATGGCCGTCTCAAGTAGATACACAAGAAAACCTCGGGGATATGGCCGAGGTAGCGGTCACAGCGCAATCGGACTATTAATCGCGGAGATGAGAAAAAAAGTCCGCGAAACGGTCACCAGCCGCCAGTTACCTTTCGGGCATTGACCACGGTTTAGGTAAGCCGTAAGAAAAGTTGATGATACCAAGAACAGCTCGGGAATATTCATGACATGGAGAGTGGTTATAGGTACAAGACACATGCTACATAGGCAAAAAAAACTACTCTTTTGTACATATCACCGTTTATGGAAATATCTTTCTATTGGACATTTCGTTGTTATCAGGAAATCTGGTGGTTGAGAGGATCCTTTGCCTTGCGCAGGAAGCTTACTGTGTATCAAGAATGGGTGGTTTGTCCAAGTCGTTGGAGTCAGTAGGCGTTTCTGGCGACTTTGAGATTGTGAAGAAAGCGGTGGAGGGCGAAAGGTCGTAAGCAAGACTTTGCAGAACCCCTCCTGGAGATATTGGCTCGTCTTCCTTGGATTCTTCAAGTATTGTCTCCAGAGATTGGGCATTCATGGACCAGTCCTCGAGGAAGGTATCCTCAATGGAAACTTCTGAAACTTGTAGGGCAGCATTGTCGGCTTTAAGGCTGCAGTCAGAATGGGTGGATATTGGTGAACGGGGAAAAAGAATAGCAGAGTTATCCGAGTCAAAAGTCTGGTTTGGAGAAACTGTCAGATTGGGTGTGCTACATATCGGAGGATCCAACAGGTTGTTTTTTTTGACATCGTTTACCTCAAAGACATTGGGAATCTGAGATGCATCAGCTCGACTACTCGGGAACAACTTGATCAGTATGTGTCACATACTTTGTGTTCATCCTTGTCAGCATTCTCCTTTCTTAATGGTTTAGTGTCTTTGAAGGTTACAACTTTTTTAGAATGTTCGAATTCAGAAGGGACAAGGATTGACTTTCCAGTATCTTTGGTTTTCAAAAATTTGGCGGAAGACATAGTAGAATCTTCAGCCTTGAGTGCGTTGCCACGGTCTTCAACGTGGTTGCACTTGTACACCGCCGGGTCAGCCTTCTTTTGTCTCTTATAGATACTTTTGGGTGGCTGTTGAGCTGTTGGGTGGCTTTTAAAGCTGGGAGGTAACAATTTCATATGAAACGTAGCAGGTACACCTGCTCTCAACAGGTACCTAACGGGCCAGGTATCTTTTGAGGTTATGGGTTTCCATTGTTGGCCATAGTAGTCACTCATTTGCGCTTCGAGGTCTAGTCGATCAGCGATAGTCAATCTAGTCTTGAGGTCTTGTAATTTTTCATTCTTGATTGCAGCAGATCTATGGTGCTTGTTGAATGGTCTATGGCGAAATGGAAGGGGAGACGGATAGATAGGAGGTTTGGGGTAAATATATGTTGACAGACGGTTCCTGGCGCTATAGCAGGTGCTACGCTTGCTTGGTGGTATACGTCGTTTAGTGGCAAATAGAAAAGCTGCTGCCTTGCCTTCATCGTGATAGTATTGAGCCTCTTCTTTGGTTAAAGTTGACACTACCATTGAGGTTGTGTATGTTGGTAGCTGTAGGAACAATATATGAAGAAACTTGATTCAAGACAGTAATGTCCTCAAGAAATAATAAATGCACAATAAAAACACGGTTGTAAAATGAAAAATAATAATATTTAATGTAGTTCAACCTTGGTCTGTGTCACGTGAAAGAATTAAGTGTCAGAACCTTGGAATTACTCGATGGAATATAGCCAAACAATAATAATGCAACGTAGATTGCATTATTGTGACCTTTTCGTACAGAGCGTGGATATTAATTATTGGTAATATTCATGACATTAAGTTAATCCAATTAACAAATTCTCCATGATTAAAACCTAATACATCCATTATTGTACATTTAGCCCATATATTTTTGTATTGTAATTCAGAAATTGCTTTTCGTAATAAATAAAGTCAGTGAATTCGCAAGAATAGATTGAAGCAATGTCGCTGCTGTATACCCATGTACTTCTTCATTCTTTCCTGGTAAAGCTCTTTCGTATCTTTACATAAGAGAAATAGGTTCCAACAAAATTCAAAGATATGAGGTACAGACAAGCAGTGAAAAAAGCTTCTGAGAGAAGCAGAACGAAAGAGAAAGAAACCGCAGGTTAGTTATCAAACTTATCCCTCCGTTTTTTCTACTCATTGCAAGAGAAGTTGGATGTGTTCAGACTCGGAGCAAACTTCGCCTTTCTGTCTCTTGTTGGAGGTCATAGTAGCCTCATGGTCGGATTCATATAATAATTCTGCCAGAGAAGCGGATCCTTCTGTAGTACGCAAGCGTTTGAGGAGCTTGTTTGAGACAGAAGGTATGTGGGGCGATTGACTTGAAAGACAAGGAGGCGGAAGGATGCCTTCTATAGCTAGCTGTAGCTCCGTGATACTAAGGTTATCTTGTTAACTCTGTCTCTGCTTCACGTAGATTAAACCATTCTTACCGAGTCGCAAGCTTCTGATTATTTGGTACATATTCGTGTGCTTTGGAATACAGCCTCAATGCGCCTACATAGTCTTCCCTGTTGTATCAAGCGTAAATTTTCAAGCTGTTAAAAAAAGCCATTATCACTTGCTCTTTGTGAAGTCTCCGGGCGTGTTTAACAATAACTTTTGCTCTTGCATCTTTCTCTTCAGGGCTCAGGAAAGTCTTCTCTTCACAACCTGTTAAATTCCCATATCTTTCTGTGGATGGAATGATTGGTAAAGGCTCCTGGACTGCTGTACCGCTTTCTCTCCCGCGCGCATTAGCCATTTCTTGCGTCACAATCTTTTGGATCTAGACGTTATAGATTGTCAGCTAATGGTTGTTGTAATATGTCTCATACGAACACGTTTTTCCAGCTGTTCCTCTGTCAAGTGTAAAGACAACTCTCCTTGTGTCCTCTTCTTGCCCAGTCCACCTTGTACTGTGGCGGTGGATTGATTTTTGACATGGCGCACATTGGCGGAAACTGCTGCAAGGGCAGGTCGTCCTAGAGATTGACGCACACCAACTGACGGATTTGAGAAGGCTCGCGTATTTCTCGAGTTAAGGTCAGTATGACCTGCCAACGGTTGTGGGACATGAGAAAGTCTGCGCGAGTCTGTCAACATTTGATTGAAGTAAGCACAACTGCTAAACGTCATAGAGTGATCACTGTCTGGCGCACCTCTACTTCTGTCTCCAAGACGATTTTCTACCGAATTAGACTTCTTGGCAAACCTTTGTTGATACTTGTCAATTGCCTTCGCGCAGAGATATTATATGAATAGAGAACACTCACTGTAAGGTGTTGATGGTGTCTCGAGCAAATTTTTCTCCGGGAGCCAAACAACAAATGAGAAGACCTTGGGAGTCTCCACCAAGGGCATCTGAGCCTCAACTTAAGCCAAGGGTCCTCGACAGCAACGGATAGGTTTACCTTGTAAGAGACGAGTGAGTTTAGACTCTCGATAAGGGATAAAGATGCCTGTGGCATCACCTCCTCGTTGAGCAATAACGTTGAGGGCGTCAACAACTTTACCAAGGGTAGTGAGAGATGTATTGATAGCAGAACTCTATATCATGAGTGAGAGAGAAATGTCTTGAACACTGTTGGGACTTACCTCTCTCATGCGCTCTCGATCGTTTCCGGTAAGATTGTTGTTTTCTGAGCCTGCTAGGTCAGTAAGCTGTAATAATGTCGTCAGATTCTGCAAAGGATGAGAAAAACATCATCTTACGCATATCTTGCTATGAGTTTCCTTGCCAGCTTCATCGATTTTATGAATGTGCAAGGTCAAAATAGCATGAGACCTTGATGAATTAGAATTGAGTTTTGTTGAAGCAGTCTTTCGAATCTTGGAAGCCGCGCTGGACGATATTAATTTATGCCACACAATTGTATGGGTCGGTCTCACTCATAAATTAACTCAAACTCTTCTCGTGAAGCGATAGGCTGACATATCAAATCTGCTATCACATTATGTCCACCTGTACTCATACGAATATCTCGTTTTCTAGCCTAGTAAATTGATCAGTCCGGCACTTTGTCGACTTAAATAAGCGTTCCCACCTCTGCACGAGTGCCCAAGAGGTCGTAAACTTCGTCCTTGAGGATTTCCTGCGAATTTTTAAGACTGGATAACGAAGAGCAGAAGTACAGCTTACGACGTAAGACATAGCAATATCAACGGAACGCTCTGGCAACTGATCTTTCCTTTGAAACAGAGCCTAGTTAAAAGATTAGTTTCACCTTTAAGCCCATCAAATAATTTAGTCAGCCTACGTCTACAGTTCTAGGGATTTGACCTGGATGTTCTTTGGTTCCTTGCATAGTCTTTTGGGAATGAGCTTGAATTGGTGCAAGATGAGTTTTTCGCTACTCACATGGGTTTTCCCCGCTCCTGTAACACCATAGGTAAAGATTGTAGTGTTCTATGGATGACATAAGCCTTGAAAGCATATATATTGGTGTCAAAAGCTCTTACAACACCACGCCAAGCTTGTTCAAGACTAAAGAAGATTGCAATGGTCAACAGGATCCCTCACTCATGTCGTAGGGCCGCTCACAGAGGCTGTATGTGTCTAAAGACTTCTTCTTGGGTGCTATCGTTATCATGACACTTGTCAAAACTGACATCTAAGTCAGCAGGTAGGTCAGTAACAATGCCATTTTAACTCACTTGAAATGGTATCGTTTGTCGCCCTGGCCATTCAGCGCCGATATTTTATTGCCTTGTATGATGATTCCTTCTGGATTGACATTTCCATCCGTCTCCGTAGAAGGTCTCAGCCTGACATGGCAGGCTATAGATTTTGAAGACATATCACTAACGTTTTAATAAATATTTTACCAAATACTTGTTTATCGTTGTTTTTGTTTTTGACTTTGCGACCAACCTCCACACTGGAGTCGTTCCTGGAGAAGGCGGACATCACCGAAATATCTGGTTCCGTGGTAATTGTGTAAACAAAAATAAAATGAAGATGAAAAGCAAACACGGATTGTACATCTCTTCAAAGTAAAAGTGAATAATGTCTGTAGCGACGCAAATCACATCGTCCAATCTCTTAGGCTCTAGCCTCCATCAAGCTTTAGATCAGTAAGTCCGTGGTTGTAATTGTGGGTCTCATTGCTCATATTCGACAGGCTTGCTGCTGCTGCTGCCCAACCTGATTACAATATACATCAAAATAGAGATCGGTTCCAGGAACGAGCATTGAGAGATGTAACGACAGCAAGTAACGACTCTGCAATGGCGTTCGATCCCAACAATCCTGTCTTGGTACGCGAAGAGATGAACGCCCAAAAGGTAAGGGAAGATGGTGAATTTGTTCGGACATGACTGATATTGTAAACTGCAGGACTACTTTCGTCGACTGAAATTCGCTTATCTTGAGCAGGACGCCAAGCGACACTTTTTGGCTTCAATCACAGGAGAGGAACCTCAGAGAGTTGAACCAGGCGAAAATGAAGAACGAGGTCAGTTGTTGTACTTTGCTCTTTGAAAAAATGTTGACGGATCAACATTTTCGTTGTATATAGAGCGTATCAATGCCGAGAAGAAAGCGGTCCTCAAAACAGCAAAACATGATATCGAGGAAATGCGCTCAACTACTATTCATCTTGCTGGAAAGAATACTGAGAGTAAATCAAGTCTTGCGCACACTATGGTTCAGTCTGACGAGGTAGACAGTGTATACTAAAATGACATCACAACTATCTGAAGCACAAGCACTTCAAAAGCAAATACGAGACATGGAGCTTGAACTGGCTAGAATCAAAGCAACTTACCCTCCTGATAACGTATGCTCTGCATAGATAGTTTCCTATACCCAGCTGACATTCACCAGCGTATGACTGCCAACCAGGCAAATGAGATTTTAGATGCTCAAATTGATGAAATACAACGATTGACGGATGAAAGGGAGGTCACACAAGCAGAGGCTGATCGAACAAGAGAAGACGTGGCCAGAGTGGCTCAAGAAGTATGTTTTCATCGACAACTCTAATTGGCTGCTGACCATGACGACAGGTGCAACGACTGAGTCGAGATAGGGAAAGGGAAGAAGCTCGAGCAAGGGAGGTGCGCGAAGGACGAGAAGCGGGCGATACAAGAGTGGATGATGCTTGTAGATGGTCAATCACAATTCCCCATATCAACAATGTTTGTGCTGACACAAATATCCTAGGCTTACATCATCAATCTCCTTTTATCGTTCTTTGCTAGGCATAAGATCTGTTAAGGCTGTGTCTAACGAAGAATTACATCTGGAATATGACGTTTCTAACGGCTCAGTCGTGCTCGTCATAACGTTTGATGCGCTCACAAAGCGTTTTTCTAGTGCTTCAGTAAGCAATCAGCACGTCTTTTCGAGACATCAGACTAACGGCAATTAGCTGAGAGGTAGCGACCTTGACATCACAGAAGCAGTTGGTGTCGCAGAAGGTAGTAATGATATACCTGGGCTCATTGCAGATGTCCTCATGCGATTGAGAGAATAGCGGTCTATCCATCTGATCCTTTTTGTCATCCTTAATTGTAGCTTTTGAATGTATTATCATGTGTTGGCTATCTTATCTTGACAAGCCGATGTCGCGACTTAAGCGCAATCCAAAACATCGAAATTATCAAAAGTTCTAGACTTTTCTTTTGAACGTCAATAGACAGCCCCAAAAAAATCTCATCCCTGGGACCTGAAAATTACTTGATGGGTTACCATAATAATAGTAGGATTATTCATTTTCACGAACTGAACAGGATACGTAATCACGGAAGCAAATTTTGGCTGTGTTCAATTTTGTCCACATTGAATAGGGGTTTTTTGCGTGTTCAACTCAGAAAGCCAATGTTCAACTTCTCATATTTTGTTTAATACAATAGGGTCATTCATTTCTAAAGATGAATCACCCTCATGTTTATCGATAGTGTATACAAAATCTTCTCGTCAGTTTATTATTGAAATTTGATTTGCCAAAAGATAAAAACCCTTATACGCTTTGTCAGCGCTGTTGAGAATGTAGGACAAGGGTTGGTAGACGGCGATTGCCGCCTTAAGATACGATCAAGTCTTGCGTGCTTTGGTAGAATGCTTGTGCTCGCAGTGGTAACGAAAAGGTCAAGATTTTATGGATAGTGGTTTCAGTTCTGTTCATCATTCTTCTACCTTGATAACTGTTTGCGCTTGAAATCGTCCATAATCGAAATGGCAAAGAACAGTCGCTATCCCAACCACGGCTTTTGATGCACCAAGCAGGCCCAAGGTTCCAGTCTGTCAATGAGGAATCCAGAGTTGGACAAGCCACAAGCTTACGTCGTCTCTATGGAGGTAATCACGCTTTGCGCAACAGAATTGAGAGATGGGACGGGTTGATTTCGCAGGAGAGAAGGGAGATTTTGGCGTGCGGAGCGTTGGATGGATAGTCAAGACCGACTTGGGTTGGTCTTTCCTGCTGGCGAGGCAATTCTGGTAGTTGCCGCGACACGTACAATGAGGGTTTTGTGGCTACATCAGGCATGGGAGCCTCCAGGCCGGACCAAGATTCCACAATGACGTTCGTGGAGGCGACAGCATTGGCTGTTTACCATGTCTCCGCCTGTTGCGAGCAACAGGCGTCTGGCGATGAGAACCATGTGGGTCTGCGTGTCGGCAATGGGATATAGCGAGTCCAAAGACCTAACTATTCTTCCGCTCTTGACGGCATTCTTCTATCTATCTCGTATGGGGTTTGGGTTGGGTTTTTATGCTTGATGGTCAATATTTTGGGAAGAAAAGAATGGTAAATGTTTTAGAAAAGTCGTATTCGTTTGTTGTGATGGAAGCTGGAGGAGTGCCGGGCGGCGATCTCCGCATTCCAAAGTGCCGCGTTTGTACTTGCCGAATGGCATGAGGTCAGCTACAGCCTCATGGTATAAAAAGGGAGTTATCATTCCGCGATTATTGTTGTCTATTTATATATTCTCTCTTCGTAGGTTTTCGCTTGATGACTCCGAGGGTTGGAGGGGTGGCCTATTGGAGGTTGCGACTCGAGACTTCTCGGCTTACTGTCTTTGCTTGTACTTGGCTTTTATCTGACACCATCTTTGCTTGTGGTCGCTGCTGTTATGATTGGACCGGTGCAGCTGGTTACTCTTTAGCACATGTAAGGCGGTAAAGAGAACCAGAGACAAAGACTTGTCTATATATATGATAACTAAGTACAGCTTTAGGGATGTAAAACATGTGTAGAGCGGGGTATGTATAATAGTGTTGAGGAAACACATTGTCCTCGACACTCAGCACATTGTTCTCGACAGCTGCAACGTCAGAAAGAATGGTCAAGGATATCGAATCTTATGACGAGTGGAAATCTCTTGTATGTGACTCTGTTTTGTTGCGAGATGATTAGAGCTGATGGAGACAAGATTAACGGCTCAGATGTCGTCGTTGTTGAAAACTGGGCGACATGGTCCGGTCCATGCAGAGAAATTTCGCCCGATTTTGCCCAAGTTGAAGAAAAGCATCCTCATCTCAAGTTTGTCAAAGTTGATGTCGATTCGCAGCAGGTCAGTGGTTTTGTTCTTTGTTGAGAGACTTTGAAACAATGTGTGAGTAGGACGTTGCCCAGGAAGCTGATGTCTAGACCCTGCCTACTTTTATCGCCTACAAAGATGGAAATGCCATTCGCTTCATAATCGGGGCCAATCCTCAAGAGTTGAATGTGGGTGTTGTATTCAATGGGTAGACAAGAACTGAGACCTTGTACTACAGCGTTTCCTACATAACTGCCGATAGGTTATTCTTGCTGCTTGAATGTGTAACACATCCCCAGAAAGATATATATTTATGACAACAGGCAAAACGATAGGAAATAGACAGAAAAAGATGTACTGATATTGCAGACAATATCCAGTTGAAGTATATCACAGTTTGTTGATAGCCACACGGGTTTATGTCACACCATGACAGCGTATTATCTCATAGTCCAAGCATGCCAAAGATGCTTCTAATTCACTTGCCCTTTTCTTCAACCGTCTGTCAAGGGTTTTGGATCCCTTTTGTATACCCTCGGGACCCAATTCTCACTCATGTGGCTCGGCGTGAGTGAAATCAATAAAACCTACTCGAGTCTTCACCATACCAGGCTTGTACTGTCCAACAAAAAACATCATCGAGCTGCCAGCAAAATCCCATTTCGTCGCATCCACTGCCGTCGCCAGTTCTTCAACCTGTTTGCGAATGTTCAAAACGCTATCTAATGTATCTTTTTCGATTTTGTATAATTGTTCCAACGCATCGGAACATGTGATTGACATGGTTTTAGAATGAAAATGCTCAGAGTCTGGAGGAAGTTGATCGAATACACTTGGAAACACCACATTGATGCTGTCAACAAGACTGTGTGTGCGGCCCCTATTCTTGTTGCATAACGTCTGCACATGGCTCTCAACGGGTGATGAATAGCACTCACCATTTTATGTTTATCAGCATTGTTTTGCTTATGGCCTGTGATTTTACCATCCTCTTCATATATCGGGACTTTCTCTTGCGACTCTGCTGTGGCTAATGAAGTACCATCCGTCGAAAGCCAAGAAGCATTACTACACCATGATATGTTGGGATGAATTTCTTAAGTAAATTGAACCCAGGAAAGTCTTTTTCTAAAGCTCCGTTCATAAGGCTGTCATCGGAATTTCTTTCATCCTCTCTCGTCCGCTAATGAAAAAAGTCACGTATCAGTTCAATCTGACTTGCCATTTGTGCTAACAACGACGACTGACCTTTATCAGTTGGGCAATTCATTTTTACGAATTGAACAGTGTTCAACTCGCGTCCAAAAATGAATAACCCTACTGTTCAACTCGCCCTTGGAAATGAATTACCCTAATGTGTCGCGTGTAATTAATTGTTCTTTCAGGGTTTCCGGTCATTTCCGTGCCTGATGGACTTGACGGAATTTTTTTTCTTCTCTCAACAAACCGAAAGAAGAAGAAAAGAAAAACAAAAAAGAGACCTTTTTTCCTTTTGGGCCAGGCTCAAAATGCTGCAGTTCTTGCCATGCACTGTACTGACTGGTCTTTATCTGCGAATGGCCTCGTTTTGTGGATCCCTCTAATGACATGGCTTTTTTTCCTTTTCAAATTTCTAGTCGCTCATTTATTAGAAGCTATTGCTATTGTTGCTTTTTATACACTCACTCTTTTATCTCTTTGATAGAAGTTACAAAAGAACAGGTTTCGCTTTGCACTGTTGGGTCTGACGACAATAGACAACATTCCTTTTCGCAAATAAATCATTGGCAAGTAGAACCTGTGCTCCTTGTTGGTAAGTTGTCAACATTAGGTCAAAAGATGGTATCACGGACTGATGACATCGTGCCTTCCAATGTTGTGCTGACTTCCGTCCAATGTAGCAATCCGACTTGTCTATACAGCTACACCGGTTCATTTTCACTGACTGACGCAAATTCCAAGCACCCTCTTTGGCCGATCTGAACTTTGCTCCGCTTAGAACTATCGACACGATTACACTCATTAACACTTAAATCATTCAAGTTTTGTCAATAAATGGTGAAGATGAAAACCTCGGCACTGATCCTTGCTCTTGCTCTTCCAGCTTTCGCTGACTCTCACTTTTCTCGCTCGCGAGCTCGTAATCTGATTACTCCTTCGAAGCAAGGCCTAGAGAAGAGAGGTGCTACCTATAGTGGTAGAGCAACCTTTTACGACGTTGGACAAGGTGCTTGTGGGGGCTGGAAGTGAGTCTATCTTCAGTGTTGTCGTGGCGGTAACTGACGGCCTTTAGCGTTGCATCCGATTACATTGTCGCTCTCAACAGCAATCAGTATGGTGGCGGCTATCCTGGTCCTCAATGTGGTAGATCCATTACAATTTCTTACAACGAGGTTCAAGTCGGTGGCGTCAAGATTGCTGATGAATGCCCATCTTGTGCTTACGGTGGTCTTGACCTCTCTCGCGGATTATTTGCTCGCTTTGAGGTAGGTTTCTATCCATCGTGATCGAGTGCCGAAAACTGAGCAGTGTTTGTATAGTCTGAGAATGCTGGGGTGTTCTACATGACGTGGTGGTTTGATAATGAGGGCGCAAATGATCAGCCTGCCAGTCAAGAACAAACCTCTACGTCTGCTACTCCCACCACAAGCACAAAGCTCGCATCCACTTCTGAGTCACCCACATCCACTTCCATCTCCACTTCGACACCTGTCAAGCCTTCTGCCTCCTCTGCCAGCGACTATGTATCCGCTTCTGGCTCTTCCTCAACCATTGTGTCCAACGGCATCTCTGACGCCATCATCCAAACCAAAGCTTCTGCCATGGTTACTGCTTCTTCCACCCTCTCTGGATCGCTTCCTTTCGAGTCTTCCGTTAACCAATTAGTAGCCATGAGCAACTTGGTCGCCATCAATCAAGCTGTTGTAAACCTAGGCGGTATTTTGATTGTTGGCACGCAGGCTTAAACGTGGCGTTGTCATACCATTAGTCCTTGAAAAGGTCATGCACCCATTCTGGGTCTTTTAGCGATTGCTTTTGGTGTATCAGGAGGTTTATAATTCACCTTGCCGTCATATAACACTCACACTCTTTGGGTTCTTCATTTGTCCTTCCTATTGCTAAAGTTACTTCATATATAACTTGCATTTGAGATGTGAGTAGATGCAACATATAAAAAAGAAATAAAAACATCAATTACAATTCTTCATATACATTGGCGGAAAACTCCGCCAATGTTGACATTTGTCTTTCTCATTTACATTAAAACCAATTTCGCTCTCATTTTAAACATCGTCAAGATGTTAAACGGAATTCACCCCCATATTCATCTATTTCTGCCTTCATCTGACCCTACTATCCAGCTGGAAGCGAGACTATATCTTCCTCTACCCATCCATGCCCCTCTAGCGCTGCCAATCACGACAAATATCCATGACTCATATACAAATCCTCCATTACATTACGATAAAATGGGTCAAGAAGTGACGAATACGATAAAAGGCCTAGGAGTTGAGCGCTTGGTGGTTGCTGCCCATCCATGGGGAAGGCTAGGAGGAAACATGCTGGACCCGTGAGTATCTAGAACGTTGGACATACTGACAAGACTCAAGTATACTCTTGCGTCTTGTATCAGCCGTCTTCAACCCTCTAGAAGTTGACAGCCAAGCGCCTACCTCTCTTCCGGATAGGCCATCGCCGCCGCCCAAGACTGCCGCCTTGACATACAATGTAAGAGGCGTAGGGTGTTCCCAAGGATCCCAGCCGTGGTTGGGTGTAGGGTACGATCCAGCTGATTTCGCCCATATTGAGAAACTGAGCACAGAAATACTTGGAAGCGTGAAAGAGGTGTATAGGTTTGCACGTCTTGTACCCCTGGATAAGAAGCAAGACTCATTCATGACTAGGGCTACTCTTGGGGATCACTGGCTGTCACTCTCGCACCTCGTTCTCCACTACTAAAACGCATCTTTCTTGTCTCTCCTCCCATAACCTTCTTTGCGGCCATCACCTACTTTTCAAAACCCAACTTCAAAACCGCTATAAACAATCTTTTAGATCAACAAATCCATCTCAAGATGATCTACGGGACAAGGGACGAATTCACCGCTGCCAGTGTGTTTCATTCCATTGGCCAGGATACGAGACTGTTGGAGAAATGCCAGGTGGACGAGGGAGATCACTTGTATCGTGGTGACCATGGAGAAATTCTTCGAAAAGAGATTGAAAAATGGCTTGGATAGGTTGTAAAATGATTTGTTTTTGTAATACACCGGTTAGAAACTTTCCCGGCCTATCATTTGTATTTGACTATTTTTGTTTTTGTTTTTGTTTTTATCTCTTTTTCTATTTCCATTTCTTTTCTATTTCCATCTCTTTTCTTTATTTTTGATTAAAAGTCGCAACTCTTCAACATTGTTATGTCTATGCTGCAAAGCATATAGACTTGCAAATAGCAGCAAACATCAACAGATGCGCACTTGAGCGAGGAGTACACATTGCAGTCCTGATTTCGTCTACCACTAGTGTATTTGTTACACGACTTTACAAATTGACATCCTACAGCTCGCATTGTCGACGTTCGAGAGGTATAGATGCGCCGACTCGCTCTAGAAAGTGGCCGGGCTACGGCTCGTTGGTGTTCTGCTTCATCTCACTTTGCAGCCGTTGCTCATCTAACTACCTCATGCCAATCCTTGCGATCCGGCTTGCAGGAATCTGTAGTGAAAGAGAAGCTTGCCCAATCTGCTGTATTGGTAGTCAAACCAGGATTCGTCGTTCCCCCATTGTCTGGACATACCAGAACGAACGTTGAGCCGATCAAGGCTCATTTCGACCTACCACTTCCAGTAACAAATCATCTTATACCGACGATCGATCATGGCCAGAAAGGGTTGTTGCTCTATCCGTCTCTGTCTTCCCCTCAATCGCTTAGGCGGTTGACGGAACGTACATTGGTCCATGGCGCAGCCATCGTAAGTCGCATCATCAGGGCTCCACAAGATCCTACTACAAAAGAGTTGCGATTGGTCATCAAGAACCTGGATAGACTGAGTGATCTGTTATGTGGAGTCATTGACATGTGTGAGATGATACGAAACGTGCATCCTGACAAGGCTTGGGTCGATGAAAGCGAAAAAGCGTATAGTGTCCTCTGCGGTTTTATGAATGAATTAAACGCAAACAAGGATATGTACGAGGTATGTCATACCGCTCTCTATACATTGTACGCTTCCAACAGTCTACATTAGTCCTTGTCCAAAACTGTCTCTCATCCATATGCCAACAACCCATTATCCCCTGCAGAGCTTAGAGTGGCCGAGACTTTCCTTTCAGACTTTGAACGCTCAGGAATTCGCCTTCCTCCGCAAGCCCGAGAGCGTTTCATCAAACATTCTGACACTCTTCTCTCTCTAGGCCGCTCCTTTCTTTCTTCCGCTCTCTCTGGTTCAACACCTACCCCGCCTATTGAAATCACCAACCCCCATCATCTTCTTGTGGGACTAGGAAGGCAATTTGTGGACTCTTTACCCCGCAAACACTTAGATGGCCCCGCACTGGTGGCACCAGGGAGCTGGGAGGCGCATATGATTAGTCGGTATGCAAGAGATGGCGAAGCCAGAAGATTGGTATACACTGGTAGTATGAGGAAAGATGAAGGTAGAATTCGTGTGCTAGAGGATATGTTGAAGAAGAGGGCCGAGTTGGCGGACGTCCTTGGGAAAAAGAACTGGGCAGAAGTGGTTCTGGAGGATAAGATGGCGAAGAACCCAGAAAATGTTATGAAGTTTTTGAATTCTCTCAATCAACACCATTTACCAGTAGCCAAGTCGGATCTGGCCAAGCTTCAGAGAAAGAAGGCAAGCGCTCTTACAGGCAACCATTATGATCCTCACAACCCCAGGACAAGCCATCTACCCCCCTTTTATGCCTGGGACAAAGATTACTATGGTGACCGACATATATCCTCTTTACATCCGTCCGGATCGCCCTCCTCTTTCAGCCCTTACTTTTCAGTCGGAACCGCTCTCTCAGGGTTATCACAGATATTCACAAAGCTATACGGCATCTCCTTTAGACCTGTAGACACCTTGCTAGGAGAGACATGGCATCCTTCTGTGCGCCGTTTGGACATAGTCGATGAGATGGAAGGTACCATTGGTTTCATCTATTGTGACCTGTATTCTCGGCCAGGCAAATCTCCAGGAGCTGCTCATTTCACTGTACGATGTTCTAGACGAGTGGACGATGACGACTTGGAAGGAGATGGACTACCAGAAAATTGGGGTTTCGCGTATGGTCCGGGATTAGAAGTAGAAGGAAAAGCAGTACCAGGGAGACAAGGCCGTTATCAGCTACCTATCGTAGCTCTGTCTGCTGACTTTGGCACAGTGGAAGAAGATAGACCTGCCTTATTAAGTTGGAATGATCTTGAAACTCTGTTTCATGAGATGGGTCACGCCATTCATTGTGAGTGGCCAAACAGGACATATATTGCAGATATTGATGAACCCTTAGCAATGGTCGGCCGCACAGAATTCCATAACGTTTCCGGCACACGATGTGCTACAGATTTTGTGGAATTGCCTTCGATATTCATGGAATTTTTTGTTTCGTCACCCCAAATCCTAGCTACTTTTGCTACCCACTTCTCCACGGGCGAGCCTCTGCCTACCCCTCTCATACAGGCTCATCTCAGTGTCAACCAAGCCCTTGCTGCTTTGGAAACGCAATCCCAAATCACCATGGCTCTTTTAGATCAGCGATATCACGCACTGCGTCATCGTGATCCCACTTTTGATTCAACGTCCATATGGCATCAGCTTCAGAGAGAGGTTGGTGTTACTGACCCGGTCCCAGAGACTGCATGGCAGATTCAATTCGGTCATTTATATGGTTATGGAGCAACATACTATTCTTACCTGTTTGACCGTGCCATCGCAGGAAAGATATGGTCTACCCTATTTGCACATCCAGGAACAAAAACAGATAGTAGGGAGATACTGACCAGAGAAAGGGGCGAAGAATTCAAAAATAAAGTGCTGAAATGGGGAGGCGGAAAGAATCCCTGGGAAATGGTAGGAGATATTGTCGGTGGGCAAGAAGGCGAGTATGTGAGCAAAGGAGATGAAAGGGCATTAGCAATTGTGGGTAGCTGGATGATCAAGTGATCAGGATTGAATAAAGGGTTTCATATAGGGTATAGGTCTTTTTCTGTATTCAATCTCGTATCTATACAAAGTATCATAGTTTACACTTTGTAGCTGTAGCGTGTTAGAGTGTCTTGTACAAACCAATGTATAGAACTTAACGAAGCTAATCAGTTCATATCTAATGACCTGGAAAACATATATAGCTGAGGCTTTAAGCATTTGTAGCAACCAATGGGTTTCTTCTTTATAGTGAGAGAAATCAAGCAATTGCATAGAAGGGGCATCAGATATCAGCTCATCTATACTACTGAAACAGGTTACGAGACAAACCATAACTTTATCGTTATGTACATTATAATACTTCACCCCAACAACACAAGAGAAAGGAGATGTTTGCAGATGACTTGTTCAGAAAAATTACAATTGAGTACGGTCATGAAACACTGGTAGATCTTGTTCGCTAAGCCGACAACACCCAAGAACAGAGTTAGGATCATCACACTAGAAAAATCAGCTATAAGCGGATGGTAGTAAATATTTCGTCTTACCAGATTGTCGTATTTTTTGGGCTCTTCATTCTTTGGGCGCTTTCCCAATTTCTTTATTCTGTTTGGTCCCGTCTCCATGACGAGCTTGCCTTGTGACTGCTTTGTAGTCTTGTACACATATGAAAAGTCTGCACCAGGTGCTCCACACGCTTCTACGCTCTAACAGACGTAACACCGCCACAGCGACATCAGTAGCCAGAGTAAGTAAGAAGAGAATCCTTTCAGCTCGCTCTTTTTCACGTATCTGGAAACACTACAAGTGAGAAGAGCATGTGCCTGCCCTAAAGAATGGGCCAATGAATCTAGACGAACAGACGATAAAATGGTGATCAGTCTGTGTCAGAGCAGCCTAGGATTATACCAGCAGCCTGGGGCTTGTCGCAGATGCACCTTTGTCTGTCCCAGACGACACTCAAATGATTCCACCGGCTGTATCACATAGTCTGATGGTTTAGGTCCTGTCACAGAGCAAGCGTATACCTGAACAATCTTTCCAAGATTGGCAAAGTAGGAGTATGAACAGCCCCCGGCTTTGACACAAAGATCCTAATATTGAATGAGTACAATTACCATAACAAATGCCATGAAGAATACTTGCTGAGCAGTCATAGTATGACTTTTGTGAGGCCGCCTTCCTTATATCGATCGCACCAAGTCGTTTTGAAGAATTGTCCAAGCAGCCGATAAATTCTGATGTAACGCTCTTTAGATTGAGTTCACGAGTGATCGCGTTCACGGTTATCCAGCACCAAGCCAGCCAAGATGTGCTATATGCGTAAGCATGTTATTAGGAGTCACCTAGTGAAAGGAAACTGGAGGAAATAAAGAGTTGAGAGTTAGTCAAGTTGTGGAGATGTAATATGAGATTTGAATGGAATCGAAAACATTTATAGATACAAATCAAGTATCGGGATTATTAAAAAGAATATATCTAATCTGATATGGTATATTCAAACTTTAAAGTGGTAATGTTGATTAGAAAATGCATTACATTATTGAGAGTCAGTATTACAAATGTGTTTATGCCCATGGCAATTAATTTGTAATAGGATATATATAATGATTTGAACTTTCTAATGCATAAACTATTGTAATGTTCATTGCATCTTGTAATTACGTAATATATAAGTGGAGGTAACTTCATTTTAACCACTTGCCAAATTTCTCTTTTGAATATTATTCAATTCATTCATCATGAAGGCAGTCTTGCAGCGAGTCGTTAACGCATCGGTAGCAGGCAAGCTGGATCAGTGCTGTTGGTGGTATCATGCTCACTTGACATGCGATATCGCAGTGGACGGAGAGACTATTTCTTCAATCAACAAAGGTCTTTTGATTCTTGTTGGTATTGATCGATGTGCGACGGTCCCTTCTCTTGAATCTTCAGTATCTCTCGGTAACTGATGGAGACGAGCGGGTCTTAGATGATGAACCTTCTGACGCTACGCAAATTATTAAGAAAATACTGACAGCTAAGTTATGGGAAGATGAGGACGGAGGAGGGTGGAAGAAGAATGTCAAGGATATTGATGGAGAGGTGTTGTGTGGTGCGTTTCCTACATTGTTAGATATGCCAACGTCTGCAGCGTCTGACTGATAAAAATATTGTATTTCGAAGTTTCACAATTCACTCTCCTAGCTACTTTCAAAGGCTCAAAACCCGATTTTCATGAATCCATGGTCAGTTTCCAGTGACCGATCGCCCGTTGAAGTTATCTTTGACAGAGCTGATGCATAGCTTGATAGTCAACGGTACCTGGAAAGGCACTCTATTCCTCTTTTCTGGAAGAAATCAAACAGGCCTATCATCCGTTGAAGATTAAAGGTCAGTTAAGCTTTCCTCCTAATTCAATAGGCTCATTGTAAAGGAAGACGGCCGATTCGGTGCAAATATGCAAGTTTCTCTAACAAATGATGTACTTCTCGTTATTTACGGGACTGGTTTCACAAACTGAATTGACACAAAATCATAGGGGCCAGTGACAATTTTATTGTCTTCAAAAGACAAAAATTCTAGAACCCCAACCCCCAGTCAGACGCCTACTTCCAGCGGATTAAGAAAGGTTAAAAACAAAGGCCAAGGCTATCCTAATGGTGTGGCACGTCATAACAAGAATGGGGAGGGTAGTAAAAAGGTCTTTGAGGCTGGTAATCAGACTGTAGGGCAAGATGCTCTTGAGAAGCTTGATACACAGCTAGAGGAAAGAGTAAAAGAGCTGCAGCTTGAGGAAAAGGCGGAAAGGTCAAGCGCATGAAGAAACGATATTAACATGGTCATATAACTGTGAAATTGGCCAAATCAAGTCAGTTGAATTATACATGGTCACCCATACAGTTTATGGCTACGTCAATATATTCAGTCTTATCATAAAACATGAATGTGTCAAGTCTCACTCAATAAGCTAAGCTCTTGTGACACCTTCAATTTACTCTTTCGCTTTCGCTGAAATGATGCTGAGGTATGTCACATAGTCCTAGAGGTTGAGCCTTGACATGAAGGGAAATAGATAGCTCGTTGTCCAAGAGCAATTACAGGAGTCATACAGACAACTCAAACTTTTAAATCGATGTTTCCAAGGAATTGACACACATCTATACCATGATCTGCAAGCCAATTATCACATATCTTCAAATGTACTTGGTGAGTTCATGCGTATGTCGTCTATAAAGATGATTGCATATATGTGAATCAGAAAAATGGTGATAGCGTAAAGGTGATATTACCAAGTGTTTTGGATTTAGAATGAAGTTTAATAATTGATAAGACTTAGTTGCTGGCATCAACAACCAAAAAAATCGATGAGTCAGAATCTAGCCCAATGTTCCAAGTTTGGATACGCAGCTTCAGGCAATACCAAAAGTGTCAAGGTTTTTTTACAGACATACTGACATCTAACGGTTCTTATTTCAATGTCCAGAGGCCCCGATGAGTCCGTTCAATTCGCCTGAATTGGCATCAAATATTGACTTTCGTGAATTTTGTCTGAACAAAGTCGTCTTACGTCTTTTTCACCTGTCGGTGAAAGCTGGCTAAGGAATAGCCATGTGTGCAGCTATCCAATTGTATGCCTATAGGCGATACATTAGTGACAGTTGCGGAAGAGCATTCAAGAATATATTGTTGATTGGAATAATAGCTCCTATGTAGGTGTATTGTGATATTAGGCAAGAATAAAGAAAGTTGTACAAGGAATGGTAAACTTTTCAGTTGATTTTTGATACTTCCGAATTATATTAGCCACTTACTGTATATTGGACTCAAAAATATCCTCTGCAGTATCGTCGGGTTTAAGATATCGGTTATTCGTGTCAAATGCGTAGATTTGGTTGTAAAACAGATTGTAGAGTATCGTTTTGATAGAGTGTACATCAATGTGCATGCTTCTTCTTACACGATAGCCTCCAATTGCTGTGCTAATTTCAAGGCAGGCCCCACCATTGTTTCCATGGGTACGCCCTTGATAACTCCTGTCCCTTTGAGCTTGTCAATAGTGGCAGCTGTGACCTCTGAGCTACTTTCTGCGGCGGCGAGGGCTATATCAGGTTTGGTAGAGTGAGGGAATGTAAATGATTGAGTGTTTGGTGAAAGCGACCATCCGCGTGTAGAGGCAAAGTCTGTAAGTGAAGCTATCTCGCCTGTTTTGTAGAAAAGAAGGGTTGCAGCATGTTGAAGGGGGAGTGAAGGATATGATGACTCAATAGTGGATGCTATTTGCCCACTGTGGAAAGGCTTAGCGAAAGTAGAAGAACAACATTCTTGGCTTACCGGACAGTTCCCATCAGCCGTTCCAGCAGAAACCCAAATTCTACTCTTGGCACACGGTCTTTAGCACGGTACACCTTATTGTAGGCGCCCTCCATTAACCATCTTTCACTGTTGAGTGTGAGTGAGTGGAGGCTGGGCAGCGAACATTTCACCTACAGATCAATTGGTAATCTTATAAAGCTATCATTGAGATCCTCTGGCTTCAAAGTCTCGAGAAGGGTGTGAAATTCTGTCAACAAATTCTCGCTTAATAGACCAAGAAGGTGCAGTCCTAAAGTGACTGGTCTGTTGGGAGATGGTGGCATTAAATCCTTCAAGTTGTCATAGAATGGCTGCAGAGCAAAATTATATCGAGCATATGACTTGAGATCGCCTTGCCTTAGCGACTGGAATGCGCCAATTTCAAGAATTGATCGCGCAGCCACCAAGTCTCGAGGGTTGGCAGTTGGTGGGGCAAAATATAGGCCAGATTGTGCCAGTTCCAGTTTGAGCTTCGTAAGTAACGAAGCAACCTTCTCAGAGTTTTCAGAGTCGTAAGCTGACTGCAAGTCGGCAAGGGATTGTTGATAATTGATAGACATAGTTGATGAACAATTGTAAAATATAGAAATAAGTAACGACGCGTAATAGAAGAGTAGAAGAGTTCACGGAGTATCGCCAACGTCCGCCGCCACTCTGCTATCACCGTTATATCTCCGAAATATACTGACTTTTCAATGATTAGATAAAAGTCATCTCAATTGTTCCAACAAATTCTATCCTTCTCTTTTGTTAATCTCCCATGTACGTTGATATTTTCGGCTCAGTTTGGCTGCCTGTTTACACTTCTTTGTAGCCCTCGCCCCCTTCACGTCCACTAAAATGGCCTCTAATCAATCTACAGACATCTCAGCTACACAGTCCAAAATCAAGCCGCAAGACGTTGGATGGCAGTTTGTCCCACAATACTAGTCAGTCTTCGCTATGCTTTTTATTTCCTAACTGATAACCCGTAGCAACTTTGTCAACTCGCAACCTCATCGTCTTCATTGTTTTTACAATAAACGATCCACTTTTATTCATGGTGAAGAGGGTGAAGATGTCACCCCGGCCTATGGTCAGCAGGAAATTCACGATCGCATACTCCAAATTGGCTACAACCAATGTAAAGTTTACATTCACTCCATGGATTCACAGTCTTCAGCAGATGGCGGCATCATCATTCTCGTTCTCGGAGAACTCTGCAATAATAACCAGTCATGGCGGAAATTTTCTCAGACATTCTTTTTGGCGGAGCAACCTGGTGGTTACTTTGTACTCAATGACATTTTTAGGTATCTGAGAGAAGATGTTGATGAGGAAGAAGAGGTTAGCGAAGCTTCTCAACCAGAGCCTTCTCAGCCCAAGGTCCAAGATAAACTGCCAGAGGAGACAAAGGTTACCCAAGAGCCCGCTATTGATCCTACTCCAGAACCAGCGCCTGCCACCGCTCCCGCTGCCGTTGTTCCTACTATCGTACCTGTAGAGGCCCTGGTGGCTTCTATACCCGACAAGGACGTTGCTCCCGAACAGCGGGCTCCTGCTGTGGAAGAGCCTACCACTGCTGTTAACCCTCCTGTTGAGGAAGCTGCTGCGTCTATTTCTGCTACCGAATCCGTCCCATCCCCTGCTCCCACTCCTTCAGTATCCGCGCCCAAAGAGGCTTCACCTGTCAAAGCAGCCCCAAAGGCTGCTGCCCCTATTATCAATGGCAACGCTCGCTCATCTGCTGCTGCCCCTGCCCAGCCTGCTGCCCCTCCCAAACCGAAGACTTGGGCATCTATGGCTGCTTCCAATATGCCCAATACTGCTTGGGGTAAACCTCCTGTCACAACGGCTAGCCCATCTTCTTCTACACCAGCTCCTGCCGCTCCTGCCGCCCCCGCCGTCCCCGCCGCCCCCGCAACAAAGAAGGAAGATAAGCCTGCCACATCCGGATCTGGCCAGCAGCAGAAGCGTCAACCCCAACAGCCCCAGCAGCAACGACAGGATAATGTGGATATCTCCAAGATTCAAACTGCTCACTGTTTTGTCAAGGTGGGTCCGCAAACATTTATCTGAGTCAAGATTGACCATGTCATAGCTTCCTAACTGGTCTCCCAACGACCAAAACTCGTCCGAATATATCTCTGAAACCGAGCTCTCCAAGATTGCTTCCAAATTTGGCGAGATCAAGTCTGTTGAGATTGTGAAATCCAAAGCCTGCGCCTTTGTAGAATTTGTTCGCGTTGATTCTGCTCGAAAGGCCGTTCAGCACTCGCTTCCAATTGAACAAGGAGGCGAAGGTGGTACCAAGTTCCCTCAGGGAACTTTGTTCTTTGAACCGAGGAAAGAAAAGGACGAGAGATCCAAGCCCAAGAGCAATAGGACTGGTGGACAAGGACAAGGAGGTCAACAAAGGCAATCTAACGGTGGGCCTGGTGCTAGCAGGGGGGGTAGAGGCTCCCGAGGGAGAGGCGGGCAAACCAACCAGGGAGAGAGGCAGTCCAAGTAAGACGTGCGTGGATGAAATATGAATGAGATGATGAAGAGGGCATCACAATCAAAAATCAAGGGACTGACAGTCGCCTTTAACCCATTCAACATAGAACAGCATCCTATATACCGGCATCCGAATCTACCTTTATTGAACTTCTTTCAATGACAAAATGAACAAGACATGGGGATGAACTTATTCAAATTTCGGCGCTTAAAACATTCTTTTGGGTACGCGAGAGGCAGTAGGGCACTATACTGTTCACGGAGATGCATAGGTAGATTGATCTTTACATTATGAATCAATAATGTCCATTCTGTTAGACTTGTCTGCCATTTCTATGTCAGAAGCTGTCCTTTACTGGAATACGTTATTTTAACAAGGGCAGAAAAGATGGAATGCTATATATGACGTCATTCCGCTCTAATCTCGGCCATGTCAAAATAACTAACCACAATACTCAATTACATTAATTTCTATTCATACTTTGTTACTAATTTAGCATTTTTCTTGTACAAATTCATCTAAACCCTCAGAATGACTGCCCAAGAGACGATCGTACCAGCTTCTGCTACGTCTGAATCTACGATACTAGCAACTGCCGATGCTCCTAAACCTGTCACACCAGCTGAAGATCTTGCTCAGCCACCTGCAAAGGCTCTTGATCCTATTGCTGAAACAAACATCCTTGAAAAGGCAAGAGATGCGGCTAAACCTGTGCGTCATCGATTCATGTGATTAGAGGGTGTGACTGACATTGGATGGTACGAAGTATTGGGATAAGGCAGAGCCATATGTTCATAAAATGCAGGAAGCTACCAAGCCGTTTACCGACAAAGCTGCTGCCAAATTAGAACAGATTGTAGACAAAATTGAGGTGGGTTGGTGGAATGGATCCGTAAGATTGGCTTGATAGCATACTGAGTGCATATGTTTAGGGTAATAACCCTTCCACAACTGCCATGCCAACCTCTGCGGGGACTTTGGACAAGTCTATCGACAATGCTTCGGCGACTGTATCAAACACTATTGGCGGCACTACAGCAGTAGTAGGTGAAGCAGGCGAAAAGACAGAAGGTCTATTCGAACAAGGCCTCCACGCTGTCCATGTAGGTCCTCTCCAGTCGCCAAATATCGTGAGATAACGTCAATATTCAGAGCACATTCAACCAAATCACCGACACCATTGACCAAAAAACGTCTTCAAATACCCATCCTGGTCTCATCACCCAAGTCACCAACGTCGTGCACAAGGGCATAGACAAAGTCGAAGTGTTTTTGAACGAAGTGCGTGGATGGTCATGCTTTACCAACAAGGGTTACTGATTGTCTCTACAGGCAACGGATGCGATGCTTCCTCCAACCACCACCACCGCCTCTGTCGCAGCTGTTACATCCACCAATGCCAAAACAGAAACAGTCCCTGCCAATCCCAGTACTGTTACTGGCGATGCAAGTCATCCTGTGCAAACGACCACCAATACTGTGCCCCATATCCCAATCAGTCCATAGGTGCAGACTCAGTGAAGAGCGGTATATTTCTTGTAATTGCTGTTGAAAGATGAAATGAGAATATATTATGATTTTATGCAATAAATACCAGACGTGCCGGAGTTATACGGCGTTTTCAAATTTGGCGCCACCGAACAAGCTCCCTTGCATCATCCTCGCTCTCGCAGTTGCCAACGCGCTTTTCTTTTCAACTTTTGAAGAATATTTCTTTAGTTACATTTATAAACCAAAAGCATCTTCACTATCACCTCGAAGGTCTGAAAGCATTCGAAACATGGGGGAGCAGCCAGAAATTGATCTCGATTCAGTCATTGACCGATTGTTGGAAGGTGTGTCTGTCTTGGGACAATATCGACAATGGCGCATCTTGATCGCTGGACAGGATGATTAGGTTGCTGACAAGGAATGCAATAGTACGAGGTAATAGGCCAGGCAAGGCTGTTCAACTGGCAGAGTACGAGATCAAGTACCTCTGCACAAAGGCACGTGAAATCTTTATCAGCCAACCCATCCTCCTCGAACTTGAAGCTCCCATCAAGATATGCGGTATGTTGGCGGCTTGGCTTGGTATCGGACTGACGAAACGGGTCCAGGTGATATCCATGGACAATATTATGACCTGCTTCGTTTGTTTGAATATGGCGGTTTTCCCCCTGAAGCCAACTACCTCTTCCTTGGCGACTATGTCGACCGAGGTAAACAATCGCTCGAGACTATTTGTTTGTTGTTGGCATACAAGATCAAATATCCGGAAAACTTTTTCATCCTGAGGGGAAACCACGAGTGTGCGAGTATCAACAGAATTTACGGATTTTACGATGAATGTGAGTCGTGTCGTCGGCATTGTCTATAAAGCTGATAGATGTATAGGCAAACGTCGTTATAATATTAAGCTTTGGAAGACGTTCACAGACTGTTTTAATTGCCTTCCCATTGCAGCTATCATTGACGAAAAAATCTTCACAATGCACGGTGGACTGAGTCCGGACTTGCAGAGCATGGAACAGATTAGGAGAGTAATGCGACCGACGGACGTTCCCGACACTGGTACATTTGCGAGTTTCTTGTTTGCTTCACGCTAATTCTAGGACAGGTCTTCTTTGCGACTTGCTATGGTCTGATCCAGACAAAGATATCACCGGATGGAGTGAAAATGATCGAGGAGTGTCATTTACTTTTGGACCTGATGTTGTCTCTCGGTTTTTGCAGAAGCATGATATGGACTTGATTTGTCGAGCACACCAGGTATGTGCTATGCAACAGGCAATAGGCGGTGCTGACGGGAGAGTAGGTTGTGGAAGATGGATATGAATTTTTCGCAAAACGACAGCTGGTCACCCTTTTCTCAGCTCCTAATTACTGTGGCGAGTTTGACAATGCTGGTGCAATGATGAGCGTAGATGACACTTTACTCTGTTCTTTCCAAGTGGGCGACTGGTTCTCAGGCACAATGGGTGACTAGCTGACTCATGTGTATGATAGATTCTTAAACCAGCTGAGAAGAAGCCGAAATATGGCGGATACGGTGCCGGCGGACGGCGTTAGTAATCTCGTCTCTTCGTCCTTCTTGAGTTGGTCTGCCGCCCCTCTTTGTACAATTATCCATCCCGACTTTTGGGCGGAGTAGTAGAGTCCTCTCTCATCTACCCCTCTTTATACCCTGCTCTCTAGGCGTCTTTGTTCTGCATTGATAGACGACGCCTGTCGTGATTCTGCTAGAAATGGCTATGTATGAAGAGTTTATGCTGATGTATGGTTTTGGTTGCTTCCGTCGTGGCGTCATGCTAAGCTTTTCTCTCCATCCGCTTGATTGTGCTTACGCATTAACGCCTCAGCAAAACAGCGGCGCCATGGTCATTGGCTGCATACGGAAGACAATGTAAGGGCTATGGCACTGAAGACTCATCTGCAGCTCTGCCGAATCTACTTGTCTACTCTTCTAATTTTCAGGAGCATCCCACTTGCGATTCGATTCACCCATACATTTTCCCTGAGCATCCCTTCTATTCCCTATCTTAGCATTGCTTGGAGGGGATTTTGCTGCGATTATCCCCGCTTTGCGACCATCATCGCAGCACACGCATGCAGGCAAAAAATGGCAAATCGGCCGGAAGTGGTGACTGACTGGTCTTTTTTTTTTTTTTAATAATAAAAAAAAGTATAGATGGAGAAATGCATTTCTTTTAATTTATCTTTTATTCTTTTCTTACGTTTTTGTATCTTTCCATTTTCAAGTTGCTATTCAACCATTCATCTGGTCACTCATTGACTTACTCAGCTTGTTGCTAATACCTTAGCCGTCATTGCCAGACTTTACGACGGCGACGTTGGCATTCATAGAGGCCGCTTGTGTAGCGGTTTGTGAACGCGACTGGATTACCCATACTCAACAAAACGGTGGCAGCGGTTGGATGCAAGAGCTCAAAGCAGCTGTACGATATACTGGCAATTGAAGGCTGATTGGCATACATGGCAACGGCTCCACTACCTATCCAAGAGCTCTCCGTACCATCTCGCCTCTGTACGTCTCCCAAGCAATCTTTCAATCGTTCTGGCGACCTACAATACTCCGTCATGGCCACTAAAGGCATTGAGACCCAAGCTAGGATGGCCAGTTATGGATATGGCCAGAACGGACTGCATAC
Source organism: Cryptococcus depauperatus CBS 7841 (assembly GCF_001720195.1). Lineage (NCBI taxonomy): Eukaryota > Fungi > Basidiomycota > Tremellomycetes > Tremellales > Cryptococcaceae > Cryptococcus > Cryptococcus depauperatus. The sequence goes on along the minus strand of NC_089468.1, from coordinate 1,057,244 downwards.
GCCTCCTGCTACAGCGACAGATGGCTTCTCCGGTCCCTGTTCCGACTCCAAAGGAAAAGATCTGTTGCTGCAAGCCTCTTGTATCGATAATGACAGCACCATGCGAACCACTGAAAAGAGAAGCGCAAACGTTTCGGATGCCAGGTGAGTAGAATTTTCAATGTATTGTCACTTCTCGCTGGCCAATTATGGGAAATGCGGGGTACGTTATCAGATGAAGGGATGATCAATGGCATTGTGTCCTTTATCCCTTCTCATGCTTCTCTGGGAAGTGAGGGGGCGATGAACAAGGGGAAACGTTTCGGGTCATGAGAATCTTCAAATAGCGTTGGCCGAGAGGCTTAAACAACCCGTTATCACCGGCCAACTGCAATGGGTCTGATTCTTGACTGAATGGGAGAGCGTGTCAGAATATATTGACAGATCTCTTAAGAATCTGTCAGGCTTCTTGCAAGAGGCAAAAGCGGACCTCGTGTGCTCCATTGTGCTACCAGCATTGCCACTTGAGAGGAGCGAATGTCTCTTTTGAAGGTCACTGCCTGAGCTTCTAGCTCATTACACCATTGGCCTTGCTTATATGAAAACTTTAAATCCGTACATGAAGGAAAATATTTTGAATGGTGTCTAGAAAGACAGTTCGCTAACAATGTGGATTGATCCCAAACCCAATCATTTTCTCAACCTGGTATGTGATGTGCCGGTCCACAACGTCGTTTCCAACCTCGATGTTGCCCTGAACAGTCTTACAGAACTCGAAAACAGTCCACTTGCGGGCGGGATTGTCAACGCTCCAATAATTAACACTCAATCCGTCAACGACCCACAGTTTCCTTACGCTAATCTACTAGCACCTAGTCCTGTCCAGTCGCCTTTTGCAGGACCGTTTACCTTTCAGCCTTATCTGCTTGCAAACAACAATCCTGGTTTACCTCAACAGCCGCCTCTTTCTCCCTTTATCTCTTCTCCCCAACCCCAACCGCGGCTTCAGAAAGTCCCAACAGGTCGGCAACAGCATCGCGTTCACCCCTACCAGTCTTCCCAAGACACCATCCACCGCCATACGACAACGAGAGCCCATTGGGACTCTGGTTCCTCTCCGGATCAAGTCGTCTCTGCGGAATCCTCGGCAAACACTCCAACGAGACCTTCTAATGTCGCTCCTGGTCCTTCTACAACCAATTTCAAGATGATTTCGAGTCCCCGTGCCGCATCAAGGCCTTCTGGCCGTTCTGGCCAAAAGCGCAGACAAAAGTACACTCGAACCCGAACGGGCTGCCTCTGTTGTCGTTCTCGACGTATAAAATGTGATGAAGCTCGACCAATTTGTAAACGCTGCATCATTGCAAAGAAAGACTGTGTATATCCCGGGTGCACCAGCAGTGACTCTGCCACGGCCAATGCTGGCATCGCTGCTGTAGATGATAATACAAATATTAAGGAAAGACTGAGTGGAGAGGAAAGTGAAGACAATGAGCGCGGAAAGAAGGCTTTATCAGTTACTACCCACAGTGAGTATGTTGGCACAGGACAGAAGGCTTTCAATTTTGATCTTGAGTCGACCAACACGTACGACGAATCAGCGTTGAATATGGTTTCCGCGTCAGACAGGATTATTGGTAATGCAATAGGAAGAGGAGGGGGTCTGATGGAGATGGGTCTGAATATGGGGTTGGTGCAACAGCAACAACCGGAAACACCATTGGCAGGTGTTCATCTCTTAGACATTGGTAAACAAGGCTGGAGTATCGAGCAAGGCGGTGCGCCAATACTATCAACTCCTATTTGTGGGTGGATATCAAGACTACCAAGAAGCAACACAAACTAACAAGAGTCAAAAACAAAAAAGTTCTTTTACCATGGTTTCCTACAGCAGAAGAACGAAGTTTGATATTGCACTATTGTGCAAATGCTGCTTCACTCATGATGGCCATACCAAGTGGACTCAATCCTATGCTTGCAATTAATCTTCCTCTTGCTCTTGATTCGCCCCGTGGTAAGGCCCAGTCTTTGCGATGGATTCATATTGACTAGCCATTCATAGGAACGAACCCTTCTGCCGATGCTCTACAGGTCGCTCTCCTTGGCATAGGTGCCATTCATCAAGCATTCCTACTGGCCCGATCTGGTGTTTCAACTCCCCAGACAGCAGCAATGTTTCAGTATGCATCTACTCTTCGAGAAACGGGTAAAAAGATGGTTCGGCGTGCTGCCAGTAGTGGTACTACTGAAGCAGCTCTAGGAGCCGCCATCGCTCTTGCCACCGTCGATATTTTCTTTGGTGGTGTCAATTGGCAAGATAACTTTAACCTTGCAAAAGACATGATTCATACACGTGGTGGGCCGGCAGAGATGTTGAAGAATAGTATGCCTACCCAGTTGACTCGAGAGGTGACTGTCAGTCCAGCAAAATTGATGCTGGAAATTTTGACTATTTATGAGACATTTGGATGTCTACCGACAGGCAAGGAGCCAACACTGATAGGTGAACATGCCGAGGATTGGTGGCTAGAAAATAGCAGATCAACTTATGAACAACGTTCGGTCGAGAACCAATTCGGCAGTAAGTTTATAATGTACATTGCGAGTCGTTGAAAACTTATCCTGCTCAGTCTCCCGGGCCATGGTGCTTCTCTTGAACCGAGTCACTCGACTCATCAATCGGGTCACCAACAAAGATTTGATAGCATCCACGTTTGACCTGTATCTACATACCTCATCGGCGATTACCGCGAGCACAAGCAGCCCGCTAGATGAAGAATTGACACAAGAAGCGCAACGGTTAGACAAAGATGTGGATGCTTGGATCGAGAGTTTGCAGTTGAGCACATTGGAACACGAGAGAGTACAAGTCGGGAATCGTGCTTATGCACATGCCATGAAGGTATCTATCATTGCCGTTTGCCTGCTTTCATAACTCACTCGTCATAGATCCTCCTCTTGCGACGTGTTTTCAAGTTTTCTCGAGATGATTTTCGGGTTCAAAATGCTGCTCAGCAAGTGCTTCAGCACTGCTCTTGGTCAACAGCTGCACTGGGCATGTCTATCGAGCAAGTCATCTTGTATTTTCCTCTCCTCAAGCTGACCCTTTTGTCATCCAGTCTTACTTGGCCTGTCATCATCGCAGGTTCTTGTGCAAATGGCTCATTCCGACAATGGGTGCTCACATTACTTGAAGGTTTCAAGTCTCAGTGTTGTTTCGACATTGATACAGCTACCAAAATCATTACTGACGTTTGGAGAAGAGTCGACACTGGAGATGCGCAGGCTGATTGGAAAGAGACCTGCGACGGTTTAGACTTGCACGTTTTGTAAGCAGGTTATCCAACCCTAAACCGGCTGTTGCTGACGAATTGCAGGATATGTTGATCTGGTTACAGAAAAACCCAAGTCTCTCTTTTAATTTACATATAGCATTCCTGAAACACATACACAATTAACTGGTTGTAGCGATAGCGACTGCATCTGATATTCGTCGTATAATCTAAACATATTCACATCATTTACTCTTAATATTTCAAATGCACTTTTTCCCTTTCAACCCAGAGATATACAAAGTGAAGAATAGAAATAAAAAAGTTGCATATATATGGCGGAGTCTAGAAAGGTTGCACGATATCGTGAGACGCAAAAGAGTGAATGACGCATGAGAGACATGTATGATAGCAACACGAGAATGGCTAAAGATTAATCTACAATGTGATTTCTGATTTTTGTTTGTCATCGTTATGGCGCTCGTAAATTTGCCCAAAACTCAAAGACGATTTTGAAATGATTCTGCAATAAAAAAATAAATAGATGAATATGCTGCCAAAAAAAATATAAAGATGAAAAGACTCGAAAAGACCGTCGAATACCTGCACGCATGAGATACCAACAGACGCACAAGGATCAAGGGCGACCCAGGCAGTCAAGGCAAAAGTAGTTTGAGAATCAAAGGATAATGTTCAGAAACAGTGATCATAAGGCGTAGCGCGATATTCGTACGGTCGTTCAATGTCAAACAGAGTCTTGGTTGTACCTATAGGGCGTAAATAATAGTCTTGAACACAAAGAGAATACTCACCCGCAAAAGAAGAAATTTGAGCCGACATTGAGCGTTGCCTTATCGCAAGATTGTCAGATTCGGGAAACGGTTCAGGTTGCCCTTTCAAAGACCCGTTCGTATAAAAGATCTGAGGACGCCAAGGTTCAATGACACCCATGACAGCAGAGTTTTTAAACTTGTTGATCAACGCGGCCTTGCCTCTAAGGACATGGTCAATACAGTTTATCAGTCAAAAGAATCCAAAACACGTACTGGATGTCGGCATAAGACAGTTGCAAGACCTTTTCACTAGAAAACATGTTCCATTTTTTTCCCACGCGAGCCTCAATAAATCTCAAGAGAGACTGAACACTGCAAAAGTTAACAAAGGCATAACCGACCTGAAAAGGATTAGTCTTTGGATGTTGCACTTTCAAGACCTTACATTGCAACAGTTCTTGAAATCAAAGCGTAAGTATACAAAATCAAAGTCTCCTGGAACGACTTCGTTGAGAATGTCGACAAGTTCCTGACGAGAGAGCTTGTTCTGCAACACCGATAAGTATTAACCCGATACTGCAATAAACCACGTACAGGCACATCCTTGACCATCACGGTTGTGCGGAAATCCAACCCAGCAGTGATTCTCTCGGGGAACACTCTGTTTTGTTCAGGAATGGCCTTGCGGTCATTGACGTCCCAATGACCGCCCAAGCCCTGTCGTTGCTTGGCTCTGGCCGTGATGTCCGCCCTGTTTACAAGGCCTTGTACAGTACCTGCCTCAGAGAGCCTTCTCGACAAAGACAGAATGCGAGATGGAGTACCTTCATAGTCTGAATATGTACTCGGCTCCTTGTTCCAACAAGGAGAAATAGGACTGGAAATGTTTCGCTCTCGCTTGCTAGAAGAATAAGATGGTGACTGAGAGCTGAAAAAATCCTCATCGGCTCGAAACCTTCCAAGCGAAGAGGGAGAAGATTTGCGACGGCTATAGATGTCATCCACAGGGTGGGATGCAGTCAAAATGTCAATATGAGAAGCAGAATTTGAACGCAATACGTTGAGAGAGCCCGGAATGTATGCAGCAGAGCCAAGTGAGAACCCCTGACGCCCAAGCGAAGGCCTGACAGGAGCAGATTCCTTGTTGACAGGACAATAGTATTCGACATGGAGCAAGGCTTGACCGGCGGTCTGCCTGTCTAGAGCCTCGATGGCTTGTGCAGCGTCACGAGTGTCGTAAAATTCCACAATGAACGACTTTGGCAGCTGTCAGCATTCATTTTGTATCACTTGTCAACTTACCCGGCCATCGTAGCCCTCGGCTTCAAGATGTTGGACGGACCCAATAGCAGCCATCACTCTCTAACAGGATATCAGCGTGTTGTTCAAAATACAACAAGTGATCGTACCTCCATAGTATCCAAAGCCATAGGAAGACCACCATTAATCTCAATTCTGACGGTAGAGATAGAAGTCTTCCAGATTTGTTCCCATGCGCGACCATGTCCAGTTACCTGGCCATCTATCAGCAGCCACACATAAGAGCGACCAGCACGCTTACAGTCTCCACAATGTCTTTACTGACTGGCATACATTGAAGCTCAACCTGGGGATAAGATGCCCCAATAGAAATCGGGCCCGAACGGAGCCTCTGGTAAACCTTCAAATTCTCACGAGGATCAAAGAAAGCCACGATAACCTGTAGACATGATAAGCCAACATAAACTGGCAGAAACAAAAACAAGCATACACAGCCTTTGCTTCGCAAATGTTTTATAACTAATGCCTTAAATTCTGCAATGTTCTGGTAATATATTAGTTAAAATTCAAAACTCAAAACAAAATCGCACTTGAATCATGTCACGAAAATCAAATTCACTAGAGTCGGAAGGGACGTTGGTAATCTGAAAACAGGTCAGCTTGGTTTCAACGGTAAACTTGGTTACGCACGAGTAGATATCTCCCCACAATCTCTGCATTCATATTCCAATCAACTGCCTTTTCCGACTTCTCCGCATAGTCACCCAGGACATCACTGCATGCACTGGGCCTCCTGCTATCATAGCTGAACGCGGGGGTATAAGGGGTCGTTGGCATACCACGAGAGCCAGCGGTAAACGATGAACGAGGCGTAAAAGGGGTATTGCTCAAACCAGGCGTTGGAGAAGAGGAACGTGTGAGATTGCTGGCCAAGCTAAACCGACGGGGAGTTTGAAACGACTGATCACCTAGTAAAGCAAAATCAGCCATGCCAGTCATTCAGGATATGCACAACCTACTATCCCTTTTCCTAGCAGGTGTGTTGTGGGACGCTACCTAGACGCAATGTCAGCAAATCGTCAATTTCCAGTTTTGAAAAATAACCAACTTGATCCCATTGCGAAGAGGCATAGTTTTCATCGAGGATTCGAAGCTTGGAAATATCAGGGAAATTATCGATAGGGTAAACGTCAGCCCCAAGTTGCACCTATGGCATTTTAGCATGACGTGAGCCAAAAGACAGTCAAGAGCCCACATGTGTAGACTTGGGCGACAATTCGCTATTCTCTCGAATATTGACATGATGGTTGAAGCCCTTCACAGGTGGACGACTGAATGGGAGTCTTGGTCAGGCCAAACACCCTCGGCAAGTAAAAGGACATCTCTCACGACACTCTTGGTTCATCTTCCACGGGCTTCTTGATGGGAACAGCGAATGGTCTAGCGTTTGCCATGGGGAGGGCTGGAGGGTTCTGTGGAGAAGACATTGCAAGTCGTTGATATAAAAGGGTGTATAGTTGAAGAATTGAGACTAGATATAAATCCGCTATGCGATTACCGACTACAAAGAGAGAGGAAGGGTAAAAGAACGTAAGCTACAGACGAGATTAAGGTGGCAGAAAGAGAAGCGAGGCAGAAAGGAAGAGAGCTGGGCTTCCAATCTCGTGAGGGCGGCCACTGCATATATACAGTTGGACGGCAACAAATGAGCGTGTGAATTCCTGGTACGAGCCGGTAGCGTACGCTCTGTCCCACTCACAAAGAAGACTAATGAAACTTTTGATCTGAATCGAGCGCAGTGGTTGAAGTAAAAAAATGGGAGTCGAATAAAAACGAGGTCAAACCCAGTGGCTGACTGGACTGGTGAGACTTTTCAGACGATCATCGCGTGAGTGTAAAAAATGGCGTAATCAGTGTGATTTCTCAAGAAAATCAGTCGCCAGTCTGTGCGAGACTAGGCAAACCATACCGAATTCTCGCAGCGAAAAGGATGTGGAGATGCATGTGACCGCCGCTCTCACCATACTTGCCACGTGGCGACCCCTACCCTATGGTTTCAAGCTCAGCCAGCCAACCAGTCAGCCAGCTAGCTAGCTCCCACCTCCACCTGCCACGTGGAGTCTCCGCTGGGCCTCCATCTGCTCGGGGCGGCATTGTGCGACTTTTCTTCTTTTCAGTAACGGGAGAAGCCAACACTTCCATACAATCAGCGGAGTAAGATTTGATTAGCACCATGCCCTGATCCAGTCTAGCCATCGCTCACAGACCATTGGCCGAGAACCAATGTCCCGCTTGGACCTGCGACTGATGACGTGATAGCTATTCGGTGGTGGAGGTCGAGAGATGGGAATAGCAAAAAGCGAAAACGCCGAAAAGTAAAAAGAGCGCATTGTTTGTGGCAGTTGTCTATGGTGTTTCGTAAGACAAGGCAGTGAGTAAATCGTGGGCGATGGAGAGGAGGATTTCTGGGTTGTCAAGTTGGTAGAGTGGTTGATGCTGACGAGATGATGTCCGTCGAGGTCTCGTCATATTGGTTTCAGGTATTGTTGTTGAGAACAGTTAGAATGGTGATCACTGTAGTGTGTTGGGATGATGTAGACGATTTGTTTGCGTCACAGTGGTAGAAATGGGTTATGGAGCGATAGAAATGTGGTTATTGGGTGAAATGCACATATTGAATGTTGTTACTTTGGCATACGCGATAGATGGAAGGCCGTCTTGATATATGGTTGGCCGAGCATGCGCTTCACAACTATTCATCATTCTCGTTTCGTGAAAGAACGTGATACTGATGGAATGGGAGAAAATTCTCCGACATAGATAGTTGAATCTTTGCGGGATTGTAAGCCTCGTTCGACAAGCATTTCGGGTTGATAGGCGCTTCGTAGGAAGCCAGGTGATGAGCTTTGGGAAAAGGCCACAGATGGCAACATCAGAGTGGGTGTTTATAGATTGGACAGCCGCTTTGCAAAGCTTGAATACAAGATACTGATGGGGACACTGCAAGCGGAGCAGAGACTGGTTGGTCAAAGACAGTGGGCTTTGGTTAAACAGATTTCAATAATACCGAGCATAAGCGTGTTCTGTTGGATGCGATTTAGTGGCGATTTAGTAGCGATATTCTGGGTCTTTGTCAGTTACTATCCACATACCTTCACGTTACCTAAAACCGGTTAGTTACCAGACTTGTGATACATTTCACTTCCAACTCCAGTTCGTTGGGGTCAGAGTGTCACCTCTCTGATTCAGATGCAAATAGATGGGCATTGGCCATTAGTAATGGTAGTATGATGAACCCCTTGATATAGTTGAGCCTTGTGTCTTGAGATAGTCACAAAACACTTGGAACGCAAGAGCACATCGCACATTCTTGACATTACCCAGGAGGGCAGCCGAAATATCCCTCGTTCAGTGAGCAATGTCTTGGGTTCTTCTCTCTTGACATTTGATCTCGTTTGCTCGTTGCTTAATACTATTGTTTAATCTTTAAATTCTGTTGCTGAATGTATAAATGCAAAACCTACACAGACCAATTCAACAATATGCGGGAAGGGTTCCAAATGATGTAAATCACGTGACTGTATAACTACTGTCTTTGTTGTTGACGAGTACTTTTACGTCTTGTTGGGAAAAGTTGGTAGCATTTGCCGAGTTTTTGTATTGTTCAAAATATTATATTTTACTTTTCGACATCTATTTCTTTACTTTACATGGTACTGTTGCTCACACAACACGCGCTCACGAGTCTTTTTGTCCGTTCTCAAATCTTTATGCCGCATATATTACCAAGGAGTTTATGTCCCTCACCAACTGTTACAGTTTACTGTAACAAGCGCGGAGTTCAGGAAATGTCCGAGAGCTGAGGATGGTGTACATAAGTTAATATAAATTGTATCTTAGTTCTTTTCTTTCTTTTCATATTTCTATCAATACATGTCCAGGAGTATCAACTCTAGGCCTGTTATTAGATGCAAATCTTGCATCAGTACACAACCTAGTGATAACCCAGAATCCAGAACCAAGAACCTAAGCGAGATAAGTCCTCCAACCTGCGCTGAAGACAACCGCGTGCAGGCCGTGACACCAACCCATGGAATTATCGCTCGTGAAATGGAGTGTTCACATTGTCACAGTGGCCCAAACCTGTCAGGTATTCTCTTATCGACAAAAGAAATGGAACAAGGACAATTTCGAGCATCAACAAGTATTTTTATGGGACCTGGGATAAGTTGTTAAATACAGTTGCAGTTTGTTTGTTCACATTCCGACATGTAGTCACAGAATATGACTTTTTTACCTCAAATTCGCAAAAAGAAGCTTATTGTTGCTACATCGGCAACTACCAAAAGGCTTGTCTGTTCTAGATCCAATATTCCAAGCCTGAAATCAAGCCATTTTCACCAACGAAAACATCATTGAGCTTGGAGGCTGGAGGCAGCGCGGTGTCTTCCGTCCTACTGATCAAGCATAACCTTGCTTTTATTCAGTAAGTCAGACATGGAAAGGTGAAACAGCTGGTGGCCTATAGGGCCATCGGGTAAAACTTCATGTCACCACCCCTGTGCTGTATGGAATAATCTAATAATAGGAAAGCATCATCAAGTCTTTCACCAAAGCTGACGCTGAGACGTACGTAAAAGGAATTTTGGCCGAACGATTGGGTGCACATATCGAGTCTACCAAGAAAGGCTTTCAGGTCTGTAGTCAAGCTTGCGGAGTTTCTGTTAAGAATGATTTGGTATTGTGATGTGTAAATGACCGGGAATGAAGCCAAAAACGAAAATGTTTAGGCAATAGAATATCAAAATACAATAAGGCATTCGCCAACATTTTTTGGGATGAGCCTGTAGCTTACCTATCTGTGTAATTGGCCAACGTCTTTAGTACCTAGATATATATAAAGGATTCTGGTAGAAAGACAGAGTGGATTTAGAGTACAGAGAAGAAACTTGTCTGATAATCGCTGACTTGTTGACGATTTCTGAGCCGAGAAAACGTTGAAGATAAAGTGATTAATACGTCCTATGCAATCCTAAGTTTGTTAACATCTTCTGGGTCAGTGTATTAGTCCTATTTATTATATATATTCTTACTTTGAAATAGAATTGCATTCCTCTTTTGCTCTTTCTACTGCATTCCCAATGAAAGCGGAGTTTTTGAAGAGCTGTGAAATTGTCGCTGTAGAAAGCGTTTTCGAAATCAACTCATTTATCATAAAGGTTAATAAAACAAGATATCACTACAAGAAGCAAAGAAGAGACAAGGGTAGTTAATTAAGGAGATTATTATACATCAGACATCGAGGTTTTTGTCGAGTCGAGCTGTTGGTGCGATGGAGGCGGTGATATGAAGAGGACAGGAAAGTGAGCGACAGCATTAACGGTCGATTTTTAGTTTACATTCGTCCATAAGCCAACCACAGAATCCAGTTCATCCCAAAAAGAATCACAGGGAGGACTAGTGCTTCTATTTGTGGTCGTCGTTCAATAATAGAGGTTTCACGGCAATAACTGAGCCAGCGACACGATTAGTATTTGAGATCTTGGTCAGTATTCGTGTTAGAGGACATGTTGCTCAACATTGCATTACATACATCTACAAATTCCGCCCTGATCGAACAAGCGTATTGGTATATTGTATAAGGTGCTCGGTGTCATCCGTGGCGCCGAAAGTCGTTAGATGCGATCTGTAACCGTGAACGTCAAATTCATAATGAGTAGAGGTAGCCGAAAGGTTGGTAAGGATGTCGGCATGTTCGGGAGATGACTGAAAAGTATAAGCTCTGACAGATCTTTGGGCATTGCGAACAAATATGCTCACAGAGTCACAGTCTGCCAATAAGTCTTCGTATTTTTCCTGGGCTTGCTGATACTCTCCTAAACGGTACAACTACCACAAATCAATCTCTACACTTCTGTGACCTTAATCAGGAGCACTCACAATTTGAGCATTCAAGTGATCGTATTTCCTTTCTTTTGTCTTAAGACCCTTCAGGATATTTAAGGCCTCCTTTTCTCTATGCAGTCTATACAAGCAATAAGACCTCTCAAACTCTAGCCCTTTTTCTGATGTGGTATTTTCAAGAAGAGCCAGAGCGGCTGAATAGTCGTCGGTTTGGAGATGTAAAAAGAGAAGAGTTTGGAAAGCTGCCTGGGCTGAAGGATCGATTACCATTACTAAGAACAGTCAATATATAAGAAGACTTTGCGCGAACGGACAAACTCTTTTTGCAGGTCTTGATAGCATTTTCAAAATAACCATCCTCGATTTGGTCAGCCAAAGAGCGGTAAAGCCTGCGGAGTCTATCTTCTACTGATCTAGGAGGCTTTGGGATAAAATTCTTGTGCTTGTTGGTTTGGGATAATTGTGTTTTAGGTGACATTATGGAGATACGTTTTGAGTTACAATCCAAAGTACTCGTATTGTGATTGAAAGTTGCTTTCATATGCTTTACGTAAAAGATTCCCTTCCCACTTTTACTTCGGCGATATCCGCTGAAATTTTGAATACTTCTTCATAAACCATTCATTGAAGTGTCTCTTTACAAATTTATCTTTCACAACTTGATCAAGTACAAAAATGGGTCGACGGGCAAAAAACAAGCAAGGGCCCCCAATACCGCTCCCTGGAAGTATTCCAGAGAAAGTCACAAAGCGGCAGAGCAGGAAGAAAAAGGCCTCTACTACTTCCATTGCCAAAGATGCAGAGAGAGGCAAGGCTCCTAGAACTCCTGGATCGCACAGAAAAGGTTCAAAAGCTTTAAAGCCTGGAAAATCTATAAATTTGCCAAAAGTTAAGAGAGTCGACGAAGTTGAGGAGGACAGTGAATTGGATGAAGCTTTGAAACCTGGGTTGGTTTTGTCAAAGATGTATGACTCTCTAACTGATGTGATTTATAATTCGACTTGCATAGAGAGTACTCTAGCGATGAAGAGGCAACGACTAAGACAAAGAAATTATTAAAGTCCCCTGAAGAAGAGTATGTATCAGCAGTACCTTCTTGGTCGCTCTAACTATGTTGCAGATCCGATGAAGACAGTGCTCCGGAAAGAGGGCCCGTCAAGGAGTTAGTTTTCTCTGACGATGAGGTAGAAAGCTCTAGTTTTAAGGATGATGAAGAGGACGACGAAGAACTCCCTAAAACACAACATGCTTTCGACCTCGATGCGGTTCCTCCATCAGAAGAGGAAGATGAGGAAATGGATGATGAGTTTGATATGAGTGAGAATGAATGTAGATCAGGTGAAGAAGACGAGGAGGACTCTGCTTTTGCTTCATCAGACGATGAGGATGCTAAGATGGACGAAGGGCTTAGTAAGGACGAGGATGGGATTCAGACCAATCTTGAGGATGACCTTGAAGAGACCTTCTCGCTTCCAGCCGTAGACAATGGCGGTGATCAAGAAGAGCACGAGCATGGGACAAGCTTAAGAGAAGTCGAGAACCGGATGCGATGGTTGGTCGGTGTCGTAATCAACAAAAGCGAAAAAGTATCTCGAGGAGTTCCTGGAAAGCAAGTATTACTTTTCCTTCTAGTAGAATATGTAAAGCTGATGGTTTTATCAAGGTCTCGTTCAGATCATTTGCTTCAATTACAACATGATATTGCAACCTATTTTGGCTACAATACTTTCCTTGTTGGCAAGCTCATGAAACTTTTCCCGGCAGACGAAGCTTTGGCCTTCTTTGAATCTAACGAATCCCCGCGGCCTGTGACTATACGTGCCAATACCTTACGTACGCGTCGAAGAGATTTGGCACAAGCGTTGATTAATCGAGGTGTTACTCTTGAGCCTATTGGCAAGTGGAGCAAAGTCGGATTACAGGTTTTTGAATCACCAGTGCCTGTTGGAGCTACTCCGGAATATCTGGCTGGTCACTACATGCTTCAAGCTGCTTCATCGTTCCTCCCCGTAATCGCTCTCTCTCCTCAGCCAAACGAACGAGTCCTCGATATGGCCTCGGCTCCTGGTGGCAAGACAACTTACATTTCTGCCCTCCTCCAAAATACGGGTATCATTTTCGCCAATGATAGCAACAAGTCAAGAACAAAGAGCTTGACAGCCAATGTTCACAGAATGGGCTGCAAAAATGTGGTTGTTTGCAATTATGATGCTCGAGAATTCCCAAAGGTGATGGGAGGCTTTGACAGGGTGTTGTTGGATGCGCCTTGTAGTGGAACAGGCGTCATCAGTAAAGATGCTAGTGTTAAAGTCAACAAGGTTAGTGTTGTTTTCTTGCCATGTGATTAATTAATAATGTATTCATAGACGGAAAGAGATTTTCAATTGCTCGCACATCTTCAAAAACAATTAATTCTTTGTGCCATTGATTCTGTCAATCCTTCTTCATCTACTGGCGGCTATGTAGTTTATTCTACGTGCTCTGTTACTGTGGATGAAAATGAGAGCGTAGTTAACTATGCGTTGAAAAAGAGGCCCCATGTCAAGTTGGTAGAGACTGGTTTGGAGTTTGGAGTTCCCGGATTCAAGAGCTTTGAGGGCAAAAACTTCAATCCAAGTGTTTCCCTTTCTCGACGTGTAAGCATGTTTTCTTGCATATAAACAATTATTAGTATTGATAAACGGTCAGTTTTACCCACACAAACACAACATGGATGGTTTTTTTGTTGCAAAATTCAAGGTTGAGAAGCGCAAAAAGACAACAAAGGCAAATGCAGATCAAGGTGACCCACAAATGGTCATAAATCCGGAAGATGGTGAGGAAGAACTAACGAAATTCAATGCGGCTGAGGACGAGAGCCTGATTAAAGAAAGTAAGAGGAAGGCTTTGAAGAGAAAAGGCTTTAAGATGGCATCGAAAGAGAGAGAAAAGACAAAATAGGAATCAAGATATAGATGTATGATTTGAATGTCAGTACTACCTGTAATTGCTTCGCTTTTTCGGGCTTGTTTATTGCATGCATATATAGCCATTGCAATATAACTTCTTCCCATTGGACAGCGGTGACTCAATTACTCTTCCTTGACATACTTGGCCCACCATTGATCAAATGGCTGCCTCTCGTTAATATCGATACCCAAGTCTTGGAGTGCTTTCGTGTCAAGTTGGGTATTTTCTGGTCGTGGAGTAGCATCGGTGGGGACAAGGGTGTCTTTAATCACATGATCAATGGGCACTTTGAGGTGCTTAGCAATGATTTTAGTCATATCGTATTTAGTGAGAGCGGGTCCAGGAGAAGAATAATGCAAAATAGAAGGAAGAGACTTGTCAAGGTCTGTAACGAGTTTTTCAAAGTAAGCTTTGCCTCAAGAGAGAAATGACATACGAGCAAGGTCATGCAAAACTCGACTAACATCCTCCACGTTGGTAGGGAATCTGACCTGTCTGGCGTCCATCTTGTAGGTCTTGCCGCTCTGGTCTTGAACCACATCCAACAAAACGTTCACGGCAGATTCAGCATTGTATTCTGTCTTGCCGTACAATATGGGGACACGAAGAATGGTGACAGGTGCACCCTGTTCCCGCTCTGCTAGTATAGCCTTTTCACCTGCAAGCTTCTGGCGTCCGTACATCTGTAGGGGGTTCGGAATGTCATCGACTTCATATGGAGGACTAGAAATGGTTCTTGTCAACTAGGAGAAAATGAACAGACAGGATAGAAGCAAACTTTTTACCATCAAATACATAGTCGGTAGAGATATAAATAAGAGTGAATTTTTGTGCCCTTGAAAGCGATGCCAGGAGGGCAGGAACGGCCGCGTTGATCTTTGGGCATCAGTAAGCTTCTACCCTCAGACACTTCTTGTGGCGCATGGTTGCGTATACTAACTTGAGCAGCTTTCTCGGGGTTCTGAGGAAATATCAATCATTGTATCTGAGTACCTTGATACAATAGAACTTACAGCTTCAGCAACATCTGGGCGGCGTTCCGCCGCACCTTGATAGTTTCATTAGTCCATAATTTATCTGGTGCATAGCAATACGCAACGTACAATGCACGACAACTGAGTGTAGTATAATTAGCATCGGGCCTTCCAAGAAACACTGTAGTCCTACTGTCAACCTTGTGAGTACCAAAGAAAGCCTTTACAGCATCTTCATCAAGAAGATCCAGCTTGGTGTAACGAGGATCTCTGTCAGCTCTACTGTTGGCAAGCGAGATGACTTGGTCTCCTTCAGCAATGAAATGAGCAGCAACGGCACGGCCAAGAAGACCACTAGATCCTTGGAAAACATCAGTGTCCGTCGTTGGCACTTTGCCTTCTTATATTACCCGTGATAGCAACGTTTTTAGTCGTCATTAGAAAAGCTTTTATTCTTTTATTTTATTTTATTTACAGATACCATTCAAAAGCCTCAATGGAAATAATAGAGATGTGGAAAAGTGGAGGTAAGTGTAAACACTTTATAAGGAAATGTTATTAATGCGGTTAATTAGCTTAATTAAGACTTGTCGTATACTTCCTTTCATGGCTGACGGTCATTTTATTCTCTTGAAATTATTGCAGTTTTGATTTTTGTTGAGTTTTGATTTATTTATTTCTCTAATCATCCCGCCAGCTATCCTCAACTGTCTGGAATACCCGTTATTGCTGCGAACCGTCATGTCATTCCTGCGACGCTCGACCATATCAAAGAATAAAGGAGAAGAGAAAGAAGATAGTCCAAGGGGAGCGAGTCATAGATTGCCAAGGTCAAGGAGTGTCAGCGATTCAAGCATAGTCGATGATAGTATCGGCGAAGCGATGAGACCAAGGCGAAGGACTTTACTTGGGTACGTGTGTCTGCTACATTGCCTGGTATATAGTATTGACATCGTTTTCAAGCAAAAAGGGTCGTAAAAAGCTCTATTCCTTATTTTCGTCATCCTCCTCTCTTTCCGCATCTTTGAACGACCGCGAGAGTACTGTGTCGCCAAAAACAAGCCGCTCAAAGTTACACGAGGCTTCTACACCCTCGGGTGCGTCTACTCCATCTCAATTCACGGCGCCGGCCTCACCCATTTTGCATCACAATGGGCAAGCTGCCGAAACCCAAAACACCTTGAACAAACTTCAAATAGGCAACGGAATCATTACGGAATCCCCAAAGTCTTCACCTGTTACCCCTATGGTTCAAGTTCCCTATGCGAACCGCAATAAACGAGAGAGTCTCTGGTCTCAATGGGAAATTGAGGATGTTGCAGTGTCCTCATCGGATGAGGATGACGCATTCCTTACACCTGATGAAGGCTTGAGTGAAGTAGAAGAAGTCGAAGAAGTTGAGGATGATGCTGTTGCCTATTCGGCCAATCCTGCCGCAGCTGTAGCTTCGCCAGTCAGCTCTGTTTCCTCAACATTCAAAATTGAGCCTACAAATGTCAAGAAGGGCGCTGTGGCTTCTAATGGAGACGTTGGTGGCACGGGACGAAGCACCGTACATCGGACCCTTCCTACAACTACCGAAGCTTCTGTGAAGCGACAAGTCTCGCACAATCGTCCACCCGCAACTACCGTTGACCAGGCAGGAGTTTTGGCTCAGGATATTGAGATCTGTCGGGAAACGTTACGGTTATTCTTGACAAGTCATATGAAAGAGGCCGAAGAGTATTGTCAGGAAAAAGAAGGGGAAGGACATCATCTGTACTTACAAAGTGCTATGGGTATCATAGAGACTCTTAAAGTGCGTATGACCTTGCTAAATATTGATAACTAGCTAATAGTTGTTAGGGAATGATGACTTTTGATTCTGTTGATCTTCATCATGCCCTTGAGATTGCAAAATCGACTACAGTGACTGCCTCTTCACTTCGTCGCCCCCCTGATAGCGTGATCGCTCGACTTGGAGGTTTTGTCCGGTCTGGCAGTGGTCTTGCTCGGTTGAAGGCAATGACTCCTCTAGAGAGACATGCAGAGCTTGTATATGCTGAACAATCTCTCATTAAATCCATGTTAGCTATAGTCAGCGGTGGCGATTGGCTGGGGCTCATCAGAGAGGTGTATGTTCCTGTACCTTGTGATGAGCAGCTTTATTGACCACTTATAGGTTCAATATGCGCACTGCATATGGAATTTATCGGTCTTTTCAACACTTCTTGGTAGATGCTGACAAGGATGGCTACGATGATGAGATAGATATGGACTTTAGATCGGTAAGTACAGGTCTTTCTTGTACCACGTTCAGATTTCTTAACAAAATCAGGGTGTTTTACTTGGTACAGGCATTTCTTCATTAATAGTTTCTCTTCTGCCCAGTAAAACTATCAAAGTAAATCCTCTTGTTAAGCAAAAGAAGTTCTGTCATTGATTCTATCGTACAGATTGCCGAAGTTCTTGGTTACACCGGCGACGGCAAAGTTGCACTTGCCACCCTCATGTCTGCGGGAGGCTGGTCCAAGGACTCTGAGACATCGACTTATGATGAGAAGAATGAGGGTTTACGAAGACCAGTTTGCGACTTGATCTTACTGGCATTTCATCTTGTCATCAGCGTTCTCATGTAAGCTTATCTACCAATACGCAAAGGTGTCGCTGATAATTTGCAGTCCAACCACAGGTGTAGATGTGCCAACTGCTCGAAAAATCCTAGCATACAATTTACGTCGATACCCTGATGGTGTGTTGATATTCATTTATTTTGTGAAAGTCAAGATTGAGATTTTAATTTCTCAGGTGTTTTCTTCCTGTATTTCCAAGCGAGACTTTACACAACTCAATGCCAACCAGCTGAAGCAAACAAGTCTCTTCAGCGTGCTCTAGATTTGAAGTTGGAGTACATACAATTGCAGCACATGTGTTTAGTATGATGCTTTCGTGTCCGCTTGTAGGTAGGACTAAAGCTTACATTAACTTGTATAGTGGGACTACGCTTGTAACCACTTAATGCTGGGTAATTTGAAGGGTGCAGTGGACTGTTTCTCAATATTGAAAGACGAATCCAACTGGTCCCGAGCAGCTTATACATAGTGGGCGGCCTCTTTCTCCGTTCAAGATTGATGACTAACTAGCAAAATTTGGGTAGCGCCACTGCAGCTTGTCTTGTTGAATTGGTCGAAATTGGACATCATGATGCCAGCTTTGAAGAAGCCAACAAATTGATGCTTCAACTTCCCACATTGACAAAAAAGATTGCAGGCAAATCGCTGCCCATTGAGGTGTGTGGCTCTCCTCTCTTGTCTATCTAAAAACAACTCATTTCGCATGTCTCAGAAATTTGCCGCACGTAAAGCCAGGAAATTCCAATCACAAAATTCCCAACTTTTCCTTCCCGCGATTGAGCTAGCGTATGTCTTTGGTGCATTCAACAGTACTCCTAGAAGAAACCTTCTAGACACTTTCCTACCTCGAATAAACAAGATGTTGGAGAAGCTGAATGTTGGAGAAGAAGAGTATAGTGGAGGCTACTGGGATGGTAAATGCTTTAATACGATCCTGCACGTGATCTCTCAATGATTAATGTTTTCCTATAGACTATGTTCTTGGCCACTTCCTCAGAGGAATGTGCCAATTCATGGCTCGGTATCAACCTACAGATGCTCATCAAGACACAAAAGTTATTCTGGATACCGACCCACCCGAGGACGAGCTTGACCAGAATGCAGAAAAAGACTTCAAGGCAGTTATTAGACACATTCCTGATGTACAGCTCGATCATTGGATTCTGTTCCATTGCCATTACGAGCTGGGGCGGTTGTACACACAGAGAAAAGATTACACGAAGGCAAAGCAGTATTTCGAAGTTGTTGTATCGGGTGAGCCGCTGCCACCTTATTCATCTATAGCACCTTGCTGATTGCAGACATTAAGGGAAACTTCCAGTCGATAACCACTACATGGCCAAAACAGCAGGAAAGTATTCTCTTGAAGGTGCACTGATGCTCAAGACACATGCTGCATTGACAGGGATCAAAGAATTTGAGAAGTGATTGCCCGGAGTGAATAAGGCTGAATTCTCAACTAATACCCCGCAGAAAGCAAAACATAATACCAGATCTCCCTTGCTGTATAATCATAATAGAAACAAACGACTTCAGAGTATATCTTTTGTAAATGATCCTTGATGTGATACACTTTGAGAATTTTAACCCAAATCCCTTGTCAAATCTTCAAACGATGATTTTCGCATTCCTTTAACTCACTTTACTCTCCGCAGATGCGTGTTGTCTAGTTTGATATCTTAAGTTGTTGATTTCTTTTATCGCCTCTTTGTAAACCGGCTCTCTTTGATTTTCTCATCCCACCAAATAACTCTCACAACTGCGTCAAGCGTACAGACCGTTAAGCACCACAAGCAAAACCATGCACGCTGCTCCAGGACATAGACCAGAAAATGGACTTTTTCCTCCCAACCCGCCCCCCTTCGTACCCAACCATGATATATGAGAATGATGATATGGCATGGAAAGAGATGCTTGAGAGAAGGGATACTTTTCTGTGGAGTGTCTGTAGTTGAAGATGGACTGTCAAATTGTCACATCCGACAGTTGATTAGTCTTTTGAAAATCATCCATAGCATGCATCCTCTGTAACCCTAGACATATCAGCGATGAGACGCTTCAAGAAGAATTTACATGGTCAACGGGCGTTTGGCCATCATAATCTTCCATGTTTTGTAAAGAGTTTCAGCGATACTACTCAAATTCTGCTCTTCCTTTGTATCCCTCAGAAAGCTTAGGCGAGCTGGACTTGAAATTTGTATGCTGGTTGAAGGCTCCAAAATTATATAACCATAACAGCCTTGTCAGGTATTGTGATCCACCCATCTACTCCAAGTTATCAACACTTTATAACCTTTAAAACTCGAAATCACTCCAAACCATTTGGAGTCAACCTACCATCAAGCGACATCTACAAAATCCTGTCTCAAGAAATCAAAAGGAAAACTTTCAAAACAATGTTGAGCACTAATGACTTTGTTGAACCCACTATTCCCTCTGTTCCCCGCCCCATTGATATCCATCCTCCTTCCTATCTCCATTAGACAACCACATCGTATAGCCTGAGAGTCTATAGTTGCAATGCATAAATGATGAGACCCACATAAAAATGCGCTGGACCAGAACACCTCTTCTTTCTTTGTTCTAGAATGAGCTGAATCATTCTTTTTCTTTATTGTCCAATCCTTATTCGTCTAAAGTGGACAACGCAACAGATTGTTCGTCTGAAAGGGAGAGAGAGCGACAACAGATATCAGGTCAAAAGCCGTCAAGCTGCGCTGCGTCTCGGCTCAGTCAAAAGGCCATTCAAGTGGAGCTTACAAATTGGCTCCCGCTACAAGTCACTCCATAGTTGGATGTTGGAAGAAAACAAAGCATGGTACCCACGGGATGGATACTTTGAACTCGTTGAAGGGACAATACCGCATGGTAGAACAAAGACTGTGTTTCTGTTGGCGTCTGATGACCAGTGATACATTAGAGTACGTACAATGAAACCTATTATGGAAACAAAGCCAAAAAAGTATACAGCCGCAAAGCGACCTTTAGCACGAGTCCAAAGTTGTAACCTCATAAGTGGTGGGCGAATTGTCTTTTCCATAATGTATTTTTCCCAAATGAAAAAGTCGATTTTTAGGAGGATGCCCACGATCAATAGAGCAGTGATATCTAAAAACTAAGTCAGTTTACTTTCACCTTTACTGCGATGGAGGACTACAAACATCTCGTTTTCCATCCAGCTGGTGCTCTTTCACCATCACTTGTGCCAAAGTGCAAAAACACCCATCCAACAGCAGTCAATGCTGTACCTATCCAATTGACATATCGTTGGGTACGATAAAAAGAGCGCAAGTTGAGATGGCAAACGCCATGTCTGCAGGGCAAAACAGAGCTCCTCTCCAGATATTCTTGATATGAGCTGTAAAGATACCGCCTAGTACTGCGCCTAGAGCACCACCAACATAGCTGCCGGCTGAGTAAGAGAAAGCATCCATAAACAAGTGAATAGACCGAGATAATCCACTGGAGATTGTAACCCGGCATCCTAAGATCATTCTGGATAATCCTGAGGGCAATGTTGGGGGTTTGTTGGCCCGCAGAAGCCATACACATTTTGAATGACACAGTAGCTGCTATGGTGAGCATTCTAGTATTTGAAAGGCGAGAAGATGGCGTTTCGGGTTCATGGAGCTACATCTCTGTTCCACTAGGCTGCCCCACATCAAGGTGTCGTAAATTGATATCCGTCAAGACAATGTTCGACTCTCTGCCGATATCTTGTGGCGTTCGACTCTAAAGTCTGAGGGAGTCGAAGATAGATCATTGTGAGCCGAGTACAAAGCATTGGCTGACTCATAATATTGCGAGACCAAAGACAATCCATGATGCAGGTGGCTGCCTCCGAAGCTGATACGTCTGTTCTGGCGTCGCCCAGTGAGTTGCTAGACACTAGCTGATAATCAATCTCTCTCCCAACACAAATACTAACTGCTCAACTAATCTGTTCTTCAGTTTGAATATGACGAGATGAAATAATAATAATAAATAGATTAGATAATTTGCTTATCAGTTCAGGACATTACGTAACAGGAACCTTTTCTGAACAACGAAATCTGTATTTTACTTTTTCTACTTTTTATTGTCTTTTCTAAATCATTTCACAATGACTTTTTTCAGCGTTTTTGTGACTTGTCCAGAAACACATTCTGAAAGGAAACTTGACTCTCTGTTGACCGTTCAGCAACTCAAAGTTTGTGAATTATCTGCCTGACAGAGCAAGTTGGATAATGACCCGTCTAGGACAAACTGACTCCTATAACTGGCATCTTACCTCAATACCAAAGCATCAAGTTGTACCGCTCAGCCGAAAACATATCAGGTGTCCCCTTTGCTGTCTTGGACAATGACTCGCAGACGTTGCAAGAGTATGGCCTGCAGGAATGGAATTGTATCAAGGCATGTATCGCAAGGTGTTTGAAATGTGTTGCATAAGCTGAGTGTAATGGCTAAACAGGTAGACAATACTGACCCCAACTACCGCCCTGGAGAGTTCTCGGATGAAACGAATCTGTCTCGTTTTGAACTCTCTCCGGAAGAGTATGCTTCAAGATCTGATACCGTTCTCGCCCACCTCAAAGTTAACAAACTCGGTCGATTTGCTGAAGTCCCTATCCCTCTGACCCATTCCCCTCCTCTTCCTACTACAACAGATCCTAGGTTAGCTCCTGGAGCCAGATGTGAGGTTTCTCATGGAGAAGACGGCATAGCCAAGAGAGGTACAGTTAGGTTTGTGGGAGAGGCAATGATTGGTAAAGGAGGAACATGGGTTGGAGTTGAGCTTGATGAGCCTTTAGGAAAAGGCGATGGAAAGTGAGCACAGGTATCTTTCGCTTTTCAAATGTTTGAGCTGACTGGTATGCCCTAGAGTGGATGACACGAGGTATTTTCAGTGCTTGCCCAAACATGCTGTTTTTGTAAGACCTGCCAAGGTTACTGTTGGCGATTTTCCAGTGGAAGATATCCTTGCAGACGATAATGAAGAGATATAATCATGCATATAGTGTTTGATTCGCTTGTAGATGAGTTAAATTATACAGAATGATGTGCAACATGTAATTCGGAATCGCGTGATAGTTGTAGGCATTTAATACAAAGCCAAATTCCTTGAGATGGATTGGTTGAAGTAGGGTTACAAACACTCGTCGTCCAAATTGCCTGGCTGATCCATGTCGCTGTTTTCGTCGTCTACTGGGCTATTCTTTGCCCTTTTGGTATTTGCTATTCCCGATTTGAACTTCATATCATACCTGGTTGAAGGCGGAGTGGTCACTTGGTCTGAGGGTGCAGTACTGTGTGACGAAGTTGTCGAAACGTGACGAATAGTGTGGCCTGATTCGGACCATGGTGTATGGTTACTCTTCAATGCCGGGAGAATATCCTGTCCATCCATAAGAAACAGTTTTCCGCTACCAGCGTATACTTACGTAGTGGTATATGTCCCACAAGTCGCTTCCAGTGATCTCGCTTCGCTTTCCCATTCCTCTCATACCTTGCTCTTTCAGTTCCAAGCTTAACAAGTACCAGTCAGCAGTTTTGGATGTAGCAAGCTTTGCCAAAATCACTTGAAAAAACAGAGCTTTGTTACAACCCGTCATGCCGTCATCACGCCACAGCTCTTTTCCTCTTTGCAATGCTGGTAATATCTTTTGCTCATAAAGATCGTCCAAGTTTCTACAGCTCCAATTCTGACCAGCTTCAATCCCCTCCTCACTTCCCTTCCGCTTCAGCATATCCCAATCACAAGCTCTAGCGTCTTTCAACTTTGTCAGTATAATCTGTAGAGCCAACTCCTTGTCCAGTTTCTCAACATGAGTATTTCGAGGCGGTGAAGCAGCAGGGTGGGTAGGTGAGCTATCCACTTTAGTTCTGATTTGACCTCGAGATTTTTTGGCTACTGCTGTTTTGGGCATTATAAAGATATTCATGAAAAGAAAGAGAAAAGCAGTAAATGGAAGATAATATATATATACAAAAACTGAGGTCCGTGCATGAAGTATCTTAACTTAAAGTATTTTCATTCAACATTAGAATAATTCAATTCTTATTTTATTATTTATAATCTTTTGCTGCCACTGAAGCGCAAAGAATTTCCTCCAAAGACAAATATTTACCTTTGTATGCTAATTCCAAGCTCAGCCATTCGCCTATGTCGTAAATCATCAAAGGTTCGCCATTTGGAAACGCAAAAGCATGCCACTTTTCTGTCGGCCTCTGAAAGGTGTCAAGATTTCTCAATTGTTTGCAAAGTATTGCAGTTGTCGCCAAACTTGTTATACAATTTGGCCCTTTGTTGCTCTCCTGGTCGATAAAAGGATTCTCTTCAACCATCCGTGAGGTAAATTGAGTCTGATAGTATTAAAGTCATTCTAAATCTCAACAAATACCACCACCCTCACCTCGATACTTTCACAACCCGATAACCACAACAGTTGAGAATCATGAACTCTTCCACTCATAACATCACCAAGCCGGCCGGTCGTTGCAACTTTATTCCCGTGAATGCTAGGCTACCTACTGGTCCGATTCACCTTGCCCCCAACGAGATCCCTGGTCCAAATCCGGTGGACCATCTTTGCGACGACCTGTGGCCGTAGAGTCTGCCAGTGTGTAGCTACAGTTTGGCTGTGGTACGAGGAGGATTGCGTAGCATATAGTGGTAGTGATGTATATGCTCTTTACCTGATTCCTTGACTTGACGCTGTTCTTACAACAAGACTTGTATGCCGTTCTATTGGAATGCTGTTTGAATCAGGCAGCGTCCATTCCGTGTTCTCAGCCATAGGTGCGCAACAGACGGTTTGGTTACAAGAGTGACTTGGAATAACTGCTATTTTGTGATTGTTTCGGATTGGTTTGATGAGTATGGGTATCGTTAATGGTCATGGTCTGAGGACTGAACTCAGTCTCTGGTACTCACTCTGCAATATGGTCCAACTGGCGCAAGAGAGACAACTGCTTTCGTAGAGAGTGGAAGAGGGATATAACAAAGGAAAGAGGAGGCAAGCGAATGTCACATTGTGTCTAGGCGAGAACAGACTGGGTGAAAAAGGAAGAGGGCTAGAGTCAAGAGGATATAACTTGAGTCGTTAAACTTTTCAAATATGTTCAATGAAACTGTTGCAAGGTAAAATAGCTTTTTTTGCAACTCCTTTAGCGATGTCTGAGAGCTACCTTTGAATGCAAGAAGAGAAGGGTTTGGAGTCAGGTCTTGATGTTCCGAAATTGTGATATAAAAGAGACGCCCGTCTTTGTTGATTTCAAGACCAAAGACGCCTTGCAATACTTGTCATAACACTTTTGAACAGTGAGCATTCGATTCCCTTTGAAAAATCAACTCTGATTAATCAGCTTGTTATCCCTAAGACGAGTTGAAATGCTTCCTACTCAAATCATTCGAAAAGACGGTTGTGTCAAGATCGTTGATGGTGAAACTGGACAAGTTATCATTGACGTCTGTAGCGACAAACATTGATACACATGTCAAAAGTTGTATGTCAGCTGAGAAATGATGAGCAGGAAACAAGAGACCATACCTTTCTATAATGATGAGAGATTTTGCAACTCACTGCTAAAAGACTCTTTCCCTGTGATAGCCTATGGGCACTTCCATGGACCATACAATTGAATATGCATCCATTTATAACCAAATGTACCTGTCCTTCAATGCTCTCGCCCCAATTGCATCATATTCATCACCTCTGATCCACATATCTTGCAGACTCTCGAAATGGCACATGACACTTCCGCCTTTCCAGCTTACGTACCTAGGGTTCAATCCTCTCGGTGGAGGAACGATACTCACTCCACCGATTTCTATGCCCTTTTGACGCAACAGTGAGAGTAGACGGTCGGATATGAAAGAGGACAGGCCTTTGATGGACGAAGAACCGCCAATCAAGACAATAGAATTTGACAAGGTGCGGACTTTTGTTTCAGTGCCACATGTGGCCAACGAGGTAGCAATAGCGGCATCCAAAGGAGATCTTGATGAAGAATCAAATATTTGAGCAGAAGTAAGCGAAGGAGGTGGTGCAAGAGACGCCATAGTCGGAATTGAAGACATGGTGGGCACAGGCCCAAGAGCCGGCGTAGAAGCGGCAGGCGTAATGGATGCAGAATTGAGATCGGACGTAGCAGAAGCTTCCGTATTTGGCTTTCCCTTTTCAGGAGACGGATTAGTGCTGTGTATACCCGATGGCGCAGGCGTAGCTGTACCAGAATCGGACAGACTTGGAGCTTCTGTTTTGACGGCGAATATTCCGGAAATGGATGTAGCGGGCGCAGCTGGCAAAAGATGAGAACAGCAAGCCCTCATAGCACCAGTCTTTTCAACAAGAGTCAGCACACTTCTTCTTCATCAATAATAAGAAGTTCTCACGGGTTCTTCATAGGCAGAAACAGTTTCCCAAAGGTCATCCCAAAAGTGGAATGTTTTTTGGAATCCCTTTTCTTCAAAGTCAATCTGTGATTTATCAGTCACATCCTAAACTCGTAGCAGATCACTTCACCATTCTTGTATCAAAGAGTACCTTTAATGTAAATGATACTTCAGTGAACGTTCGGAGTACCATATTAGTAGTAACTCACCAACGGCGCCAAAATATTCTCATCAAAAGTCCTTACAATCCATTTCTGGGTTTTTCCGTTCTCATTCGAGACGTAGAATTCCCATGGCGTGCTAGCAACCAAATGCTCTTCATACGTACACATTCTGTCCTTGAGATTGTTCATTATAAGCCAATCTTGTGCATGACCCAAATCAAGTTCCCGATAAGGGAAATTAGCAGCTTGAAGCAGATGATAAAGGGCAGAGGTAATGTCATCGCCGCCATATGCAAGCTTGATTCTGTGTCCAATCAGCAAGGGTTATTTCGGTTTTTTAGTGATGGGTGTCGTACCGAGTATCAGCAATTAACAAAGCTTCATCTATACAAGTGACACTAGTCGTTTGTGCTCCAATATCAACCACACAAGCGCTACTCATCCCTGTTCCAAAGATGGCACAATAAGATTCTTGTTGCACAGCTAATGCCTTAAAACCTAAAACCTTGAGAATTAGATGCGCCATTTCATGCGTATATACACGATCTCCATGATCTGGTACGATAAGCATGACAGAGTATGAGCGGTATTGTTTTGGAAATATATCGAATTCGGTCAGAAGAAGATGGGCAAGAATGGTAGAGATATCATCCATGAGCGTTTGAGGTGATGCATAATCTCTGCAATTAAGAGCCCGGTTCATTATCGGGTAGCGAACGATGTAGCCAGCACTTTGTGGTAATCTCAACGCCTGATGTAGAGATAAGCTCAAATCAATGATTAAGTAGGTGCATTTTTGTTCATACTCACATCATTGCCAACAAAGTACGGTTTTCCTTCAGGATCTGTATAGTCTAGTTTATGGGGATCGTTGAGTTCAGGTAGCAGCTCGGGCTTAACCTTGGCATTGCTGTTCCTAGTGCGGTTAAGTTCGCGAAAATCAGTATTAAGACGTCCTTGAACAAGTCGATTTCTAAGGTAATCTCGAAGATAGCCTATTGTTTCGTCTACCTAAGAGTCAAGCTTGTCAAATCCAGTACTAGAAAGAAAATCACACGACATACTGGGTCAATCCAAATATCTTCTTCTTGACTGTTGCCTGTATTGTCGTCTTCTCCCCTCGAGCTTCCATCCCTCTTTCTCTTTCCAATCTTACGCCTGTGCTCTCTCATTTTTTCTATTCGACTGCCTATCGCTGGTGGTTCATCAGCACCACTAGACCGGACAGCCAAAGTAGGCCTAGCAATGCAATTTGGTATTTCTTTGGGATAAAAATCAGACGCTAAACCGACACGCAAATTCCTGGAACCAGGGTGGATAATAAGGATTTTCGACAGCGCGTTCTGAAAAACTCAGTCAGTCCTTGTCCAGTCAAGTTCTACCACCGACGACCAACCTCTGGAGCTTCATCTTTTGTTTCTCGCTGAGATTTTTCTGCTTCGCCCTCCCTTTTTGCTCTTTCCAAGCTCATCTGCCTAGCTACATCTACATTGGTTTCCTTTTGAAGGTAACTGCCAGCAGGATTTCTAACGTTGAGAGTACCTGGTACAAAGGCTGTTGTATAGCTCAGCATACCCTCAACAACTTTCTAGAGCCAGATATAAGCCACCTGATAATGCCAGACAAATGCTAAACTACTCACTTTGTTACGCTTTGCATATTGCTTTTTTTGTACGGATGCTACAGGCACTGGGGAGCTAGCTGATGGAGCAACGGTGGACTGGATTTTTGCCAGCTGAGGAGCAGGAGATGGCGTTGGAGGTGCTTCAAATGGCTGTTGTTGCGGCAAGATTGGCGATTCTGGAGTATCCATGATAGATGTGAATGATGAAATGTTTATA
This sequence comes from Cryptococcus depauperatus CBS 7841, assembly GCF_001720195.1. Taxonomy (NCBI): domain Eukaryota; kingdom Fungi; phylum Basidiomycota; class Tremellomycetes; order Tremellales; family Cryptococcaceae; genus Cryptococcus; species Cryptococcus depauperatus. The sequence continues at coordinate 1,029,139 of NC_089468.1, read as the reverse complement.
TAGTAATAATAACAATTTGAGAGAGATCATAAATGTTGTGATGTCACTATTTACTGCAATTACGTAACGTTTTAATCCTGCATCTTCTCTTTCTCTTGCCACCATATTTATATGTTCCCAAAAAAATCAGAAAACAAAAAAGAAAACAGATAACCAATTATGCCTCATTCGCCAGACCGCAGGAAGTCGTCCCATAGGAGCCATCGAAGTCCATCTCCTTCCCGGTATGATAGGTCTCGTAGTTCAGCCAACACTCGTCCTGACCATAGAAAAGCAACGAGGTACGATGATGAAAGAGACCACAAACACAGGGATAGAGATAGAGATTACAGAGAGAAAGATCATGATAGAGATGATGATAGGAGGAGATATGACGATGACCGCGATCGATACAGCTCAAGGCGCAGAGATGATCGCGACAACAGACGTAGAGATGATAGGGATAGAGACTATGATCGTCGAAGAGATCGACAATCCAATAAAGACTATCGATCTAATGGCCATCAGCGGTCTCTTTCCCCAACCAGGCCTACCTCGAGGTCTCCTCTTCCAGTGGCATCGACTTCGAGAGAGACTGCAGGGGAAAAGAGACACAAGGCCAAGGAGAGGTCGGAAGCCTGGAAGAAGGACGAATCGAAGTTACCCGTCCCTCTTCCTCACAAAGGTGCGTTATCTGATTATCTATGCCTTTTCCAATGTACTTATTGAGCGACGCAGCTGCTGGCCTGCCGCCAAAGCCCACCGCCTTGACTCTATCTCGTATTGGTCTTCCGATCAAAAGCACCGGCTCAATACCTCTCAAAAGAGAAGTTGCTGCACTCAATGATGAAGATGTCACGAACCGTAAACTACAAAAGCTTGATCTCCCCGACTTTGATCCTCAAGTTCAATCTGGTGAAGCAGCCCAGGTCGGAGCGATTGGCAATGACATGGCTGTGGCTGAAGGAGATGACAATGAAGATGATATTGTGCAGATAGAGAGTAACAATACAGATGATACAAAAATGGATGTAGACAAAAAACCTGAAGAAGAGGAAGAAGATCCATTGGATGCTTTTATGCGCGAGAATGCTGAACAAGTATCAGAAGTAAATTTAGCCGATGCTAAGCGGATGGGACTCAGGGTTGCGGATGAAGACAGTGACGAAGAACACCTTGTCAAGAGTGTGGAAAAAGATAAATTAGCAGAGGCTGAGGCTCTTTTGCAGTGAGTACAATGTCGCAATACCTAGAGTATCAATTAACAAGACCCAAGACAAGCTGCCGCCAAATCCCGAAAGAAGGATCTTCCTCCTCCTGACCATGAAAAAATTAAATATGAACCATTCCGTAAAGCTTTCTATGTTCCTCCTGTGGAAGTCTCAGAGATGGACGAAGAAGAAGTTGAGTTGTTACGTTTGGAAATGGATGGTATCAAGATTCGTGGCACAGATGCTCCTCGTCCAGTCAAAAACTGGGGCGCATTTGGTCTCCCGCAAGGTTGCTTGGATGTTATCAAACATCAAGGATGGGAAACTCCCACCTCAATACAGGCCCAGGCTATCCCTGCAATTATGTCTGGTCGAGACGTTATCGGTATAGCCAAAACAGGCTCGGGTAAGACGGTCGCTTTCCTTCTCCCTATGTTTCGACACGTCCGAGACCAACGTCCCGTTTCCGGGGGTGGTGAAGGACCAATTGCAGTTATCTTGTCTCCAACACGAGAGTTAGCGAGTCAAATCTACAAAGAATGCCAACCATTCCTCAAAGTAATCAACTTGCGAGTATCTTGCTGCGTAGGTGGCTCGTCCATAAGTGAAGATATCTCGAATATGAAAAAAGGTGCAGAAATTGTTGTCTGTACCCCAGGTCGAATGATTGATCTTCTTACTGCCAACAATGGACGAGTAACGAATCTCCGCAGAACGACATGTATTATCATGGATGAAGCTGATCGAATGTTTGACATGGGATTCGAGCCTCAAGTAATGAAAATTGTGAACAACGTCCGTCCTGACGCTCAAAAAGTCTTGTTTTCTGCCACTTTCCCCAAAACAATGGAATCTCTCGCTAGACGGATTTTGGTAAAGCCATTGGAAATCACAGTTGGTGGTAGGTCAGTCGTCGCTCCTGAAATTGATCAGCGTGTCGAAGTTCGTGAAAGCGACACGAAATTTACTCGTTTACTTGAAATTCTTGGTGAAATCGGCGAAGAAAACAAAGAGGACGATGATTTCCGAACTCTCGTCTTTGTCGACCGTCAGGAATCAGCCGATGATTTGTTCAGGGAGCTATTGCAACGAGGTTATGTATGTGCGTCATTGCATGGCGGTAAAGAACAAGTTGATCGAGATGAGGCCATCAAGAATTTTAAGAACGGCGATATTCCGATTGTTGTAGCTACATCTGTGGCGGCTAGAGGATTGGACGTTAAAGAATTAAAACTTGTCATCAATTACGATGCTCCTAATCACATGGAGGATTACGTTCACCGAGCCGGCCGTACTGGGCGAGCAGGTAATAAGGGTATTTGCATCACATTCATTACTCCAGAACAGGAAAAGTTTTCTGTGGATATTGTACGTGCGTTGGAGGCTAGTAAGGCGTTTGTATCTGACGACTTGAGGAAAATGTCTGATGGTAAGCATCTATGTTCTTCACTGCGATGAAGCGACTGATGCACCTGGTAGGCTTCCTGGGCAAGATTAAATCCGGCAAGGCTCGTGCTGCGGGCAGTGGCTATACAGGCAAGGGTCTTGAACGTATCGAGCGCCGCCGAGAGGAAAAGGATCGAGCTGAAAAGTACACTTATGGCGACACTTCCGAGGCTTTGTCATTATCCTCTCGTGAAGGCGCTGTGATTCCTTACAAAGCGAAAACCAACGAATTCAAGCCACCAGAGACATCTCACAAGGGCGACGCAGACTATACATTTACAGAAATCAAAGTGGATATCGTTCATGGTCCTGCACCTGATCGTGTTCCTACTCAGGCCGCATACAATTCAAAGAATGCCATGGCAGCTTTACCCGCGCAAACGCTTGCTGCTCTTGAGAAGGCTAAGAGCGAAGGCCGTCATGTCGATGCACAAAACTTGGCCAAAGTGGTAGCTAAACTTACTCAGTCTATCGAGCTTACCAAGGCTGAGAAGCTCGGTCTAGCACAAGCTACATCTGCTCCTCGTCTTTCTGTAGGCTCGAGGACTAAGGATCCAGATGCTACCGACTGGCACGCCATATTCCCTATCAATGATTATCCTCAAAAAGCGCGTTGGAAGGCTACAAATAAGGAGCAGATGACACTCTTACAAGAGATCTCTGGTGCAAGTATAACAATGCGTGGACGATACTACCCACCCAGTGAAGAACCTGCAATAGGCGGAGAACCAAAATTGAGTTTATTGATTGAGAGCAATGATGAATTGAGAGTCAAGACAGCAGTCGATGAGATTAGACGAGTCTTGGTAGAGGGATCCGTACAGGCTTTGAATACGGTTGATAGTAGAGGTGGTGCTGCGGGACGGTATGCCGTATAGTGTGTACGGGTAGGGATTGACGACGGATTTTGGTACAATGTATGCATGCAGATAATCTGTAACATGAATTTATTCGTATGAATGAAATTAATAGGAAAATATGTTCGGATCGGTTCCGGCAGGCAATTGAGATTTCTTTTAGAATTCATTTTAGCACTTTTTACATTTCAAAGTTTCTTTCCTTTTCTTCATTGATCATGGTTCCTTCTCAACGTCCACCATGGGTTGTCAAAGACATAACCAAAATACTTATGCTTGGTGAGTGCATTGGCTTTAGGATGTATGTTTGAGCTCATGCCGAGATTGCTTTCTAGATGAAGAGACAGTCAGAGAGATGATTGTCCCAGAAATTGAGAAGCAGAACGTAGAGACACGGCTTAGAGCTCATCTACAAGTGCGTTTGCTCAATGGTGATCAGTACCAATGTATAAATACTGATCCACAGAACTCAGGACTTCCTTGGTTCTTCCCAACAGGCCAAAGACTTTATAAACCGCTACCTTGCTTACCGTTTCCCTTCTCTGACCAATACTGTATCCTCTATCCCTAATGTCACTCTGGTTTCTGATACCCGTATCTCTGAAGCAAAGATAAAAGGCAAATCTTTTGCCTCCGTTTCCGCTTCGACTTCGTCCACTCTGGAAACATCAGGCGCTGCCATGAGAGGAAGCTCAACTAATGTTGAGAATGCTTTTGGGCCGGCTGGTAAAGTCTATAAGAAGAACCAAGAGGCAGATGATGTGTCTGATCAGATTGGGAGATCGTCGTCTAGACAAGGAAGTAGTGCTACTCGTCCCGGTTCCGGTTCGTCCACGCCTGTCCCTCGCCAACGACAGGCCGGCAGTGTTTCCATCAATGTCATCGAGGCGAAATCACGAGTAACAACTGAAGGTAAAGGTAAAGGAAAGAAAGCTGAAAGGGTTTGGGATGTGCCAAAAAGCCGTCAAGTTCAAAAGATTGAAGGAGTTATTGAGAGTCTGAAAACTGTGCAGAACGAGGGACCTAAGCCAGAACAAGGCAACAATTGCTTTTGCCAAGGTAAGAGCATCTTGGGCCAAGGGCGAGTATTATTAAGCCATACTGATAACAATTAGCTCGAATACACGGCCTCAATCAATATACTCCTCTCTGTAACCACTGTGCCCTCGTTCTTTGTCAACTACACGCTCCTCATCTTCCTTGTCCCTCTTGCGGCAAACCCCTCTACTCTCCTACTCAACTTACTCGGCTAATTCAACAAGTTGAGCGAGATTTAGAAGAACAGCTTGACAAGGAAAGGCTGGAAGAATTGGAAAAGGGAAGGGAGAGGGAAGAAAGATTAATTGCAGAGAGTGGTGGCGGAGCTTTCCCAATGCTGGGAGACAGTGTAAATGCGATAGGAACAGGCTCTAACGCTGTTCCAGTTGGGAATACTAGGAAGGTGCTCACTATTGGGTCTAACCCTAAAGGCAAAAGCAAGGCTACCCTTACCACGACGACATACCGGACAGCGTCCACAGTATCTTCGAGATCCAAGACTCCACCACCTGAACACATCATACCTCGTCCCCGATCCATTCCTGTCGATAAGAGCAAGATAGAAAAAGAGATTGCCAAACTCAAACAGTGGCGTAAAGAAGAGAAGAGACCCTGGGGAAATATGAAATTAGAAAAGAAAGGACAAGCTCTCAAGTATGTAGAAGCGGATTATATCGTGATGGGGCAAGTCAATGAGAACCACGTTGGCAGAAGGAGGAAGGGAAAGATGAAAAAAGACCACGAGCAGAGAATGATACCGGGAGCTGCTTAAAAGACATGATAGCTTGGCAATTATAGACATCAATGGATAGGCATGGCTCAATAATTGTACATTAAATTATAAATTCAAAAACGTCAATGTAAGCAGTAAATACACAACCTTCCAACTATGATGTCTATGTAGTCTATTCACGTATCATACAAACATACACTACTCATAATGAGTCAAAACAACACCTATTGCAACGTCTTTGTATGACGATTAGTTATACCATTCACCCCCTCATGAGACCGGCACAGCTGGTATTCGACCGGATTCAAGCAATGGTCGGCACCTGTTCAATTCATAACACCTCTCCCTCGCCCCTTTTAGCAACCTCGGAATCCTGCCCCCATTCCTTGAAACTTTTTCCTTCATCATTGCTTCTAAATCCCTGTTGAGATATTCTTGCAACTTTGGTAACGCATAATCGTACCTCATATCATCTGGAATATATGGCTCAATAGGAGTAGCCATAGCCCTCTTGACAGCATCGAGCAAGGAAGTGTAATTGTGGGCATGGTAAGAATAGACATATGGTTCTCCGAGGCGGAGAGCAGGGCCATGTTGGGAGTAACCAGAGTAGTGACGCCATTCTGAATCAACAGGTGGCTCATAGAAAATTGGTACAACAAAAGGAGTTGCTTGACACCTGTTTTTGTTCAACCGATGTTACCTCAAGTATCAGAAAAAGGCACTCACAAAGAAGTATAGGCGCTAGGAGAGATGACAGGGGCACCAATACCAATCATAGCTTTCACACCCCCCACGAGTTTGGTGTATTCGTCGACAGATTTTCTTCCAATGGTCTCGATGCCTGTTGGTAAAGGTTTTCCTTCATCGACATTGCTCGTAGAGATGAGACTAACACCATCGATGAGAGTCAGATTGGACCAGAAAGATGGAGGAGAGACATGGTGGTAATGAAAGTAGGCAGAACGCTTGGCCAGCAGAAGAGCAGAGTCGAGACGCTCTGCTTGAGGAGTGATGGGGAGAGCGAGGCAGGTGTCTTCCATAGTATAAGGAAGATGGGAATGGCTAGGAAGAGGCCAGGGTCTAACGACGGGTGAGTAAATGATTCAAAAATTCGCGGAAAGTGACAAACGTAGCTATCCATTCTTGCCCAAGAGGCTGGAAAGACCAATCGCCTTCTTCTTTGAGACCCCACCAATAGTCGTTGTTTGATATTTCTTTGGGTCTAGCACCCCACTACACCACCATCAGTTTCAATTCTACTTGCGGCGGTCTCTGCACCCACATAATCAACAACATTTAGTGCCCACAGGGGAATCACGCCTCTCTCCTTGTCCGGAATGTCGATAGACAAGTCTTCTGCATCGTCTGGAGGGACGTAATGCTCTTTAGCAACACACCTAGGATCGGTAATGCACGAGACAATATCGACATCACTGTTCCAAAGTACAGCATAGACATCTGGCATCATCTCGGATACTGTAATCCAGTTTTTGTACGGCCCAACCGCAACAAAAAAGTATCCAAGCATAGCAAGTTGCTTCACCACTGACCGCTGCCACATTACCTCACCAGTGGTAGCACCGTTGAGCACTTCAGCGGTGTACCACCATCCCGAGAGAACCAACGGCCTTTCGGGGCACGAGATATAGTTGGGATCGGCGACAGGCAAGAAGCACCGCGTCATGTTTTGCAGCGTCTCTCGATTGTGCTCTACGGTAAAATACCAGTGATCACTAAGATGCAGGTCAGCTTTGCCACACCAGCCCGTGACAGTGACCCACTGTTGGAGCTCCATCTCTCTCTCAAGTACCCGCTTGGTCTGTCGATACTGCCTGGCCTTGAAGCATTCCACTGGGTCCAACTCTTCGGGCAGCAACGGATCCCAACCTTTACATTCTACTTTCTCATTCACCTTGTCTTGCGGTAACCATCCGACTACCTTGGCTTTCCAGCCATCTGCTTGCCTCCAGCTAACGACCGCATCTTCCCTCCACGCATTCAGCTGCTCAACGCTGTCGTCCAGCGTGATCAAAATTCCCCAAAGTCCTAATAAGATCCAAAAAGCAGCGAGAAAGACAATATAAATTTTACGAGAAAAGAAGCGAGTCTTGGAGGTAAGAGTAGGAGAGCTAATGTTGGATGCTGTCGGCAGTAACGAATAAGCCTGTCTGGTCATTATCAAAATCGTCAGCAGAAAAAAAAGAAAGAAAAGAAAAACTTGATGACTTTAAATTTTTATCTCAATTAATTTACTGTCAAAATGATGGAAAGGAAGGATCCTTGTCTGTTTATGTTTTATCAGTCATTTTTTGTCTTTTCTTCTCATTCTTTCTATGTCTTTTTCTATTCTTCGTCTAGATGGTGGTATATTCCTTGGTATACTACGTTCCGCTCTGCTTGCTACATGAAGAGCTGAAGCAACGTCAACGAAATCCGGAAAGCTGGCTTTGGACAAGTTGTCGTCCACCCTACTCACTTTCTCATCGCTTCCAGCTCCCGTTCCAGCTTCCCGTTTCTTTTTCTTCCTGTCTTTTATTATTAAGTCTGTTTCTTCTAACCAGCGGCGAAAAGATGTTGAAGAATACAACAAATGTCTGAATATTAGAGGATTTCTGCATGTCATAAAAGGATTTGCTGAAAGCATGACATCACCATTTTCTTTCCATCTATGGAAGTTTTAATATTACTCGTTCAGTCATCCATTCTCCAATATTTGGATATATCGGCAGAGTTATGTTGCACTTTAAAGCGATGCCGTCCTCTTCTCACATCCAAGCGCTGTTGAATATAGGATAGAAATGACTGTGTTGGATGTAGATTACTATTTATAGATGGGATCGTAAACCTACAGACCTGGCTATACTATATGCCATGTCACCTTGAGAAGATATCCGATGCATACTGTGAACCTTGAGTAAGTTTTATTAGCAGTAGCGCCTCTAATCAAAGTAATATTCCATAACTGCCTTCCTGATGTTGCCCACAGGCGCTCTTTTCCCAGTCCATTCCTCAAACTGTTTAAATCCCTGCAAACACAAAATCTCAACACCGGGAACAGTCTTCCAGCCTTGCTTTCCCTCGGCGACTTTTAAGAGAGCGGTCATGTATGGCTTGTACGCCAGGTCGATAGCTACACCTGAAGGACGGGAGAAGACCGAGTCGGGAAGGTAAATACCGTTGGATAAAGTCGAGGTTGTGAGAGAATCACCGGGCACAGTAGATACAACAACAGCAGGCGCAATCGGCAAGATGTCGAGAGAATTCGCAATGAGGATGTTGTAAGATTCTGGGAAAGAGGCTTTGATCTTTTCTGCATTTTCAGGGGTGCGGTTGAATAAAAGGATAGTCTGAAATCCCAGCTTGTGCATCGCAAATATGGCAGCTCGACAAGTACCTCCAGCACCAATGACAAGGGCACTGGAAGAAGGGTCCAAAAGGATAGAAGGAGCGAGATTATCGGCGGCAGCCTTGTGAATTGCTTGCCAGTCGGTGTTCTCACCATGAAGCTTACCAGCTTTGTTGATGATTGTATTCACAGCGCCAATCATATCAACATCTCTCGAGACAGAGTCGAGATGTGGAATAATTTCAACTTTGAGAGGAATGGTCACACTCGCGCCTCCAAAATCAGGAGAGTGTATAACATCCAAGACGCCTTGGTTGACCTTGTCAGATTCGTGCAATTCATAAGTGTGAGGCAGGCTAAGGTAAGTAAATCCGGTGTTGTGCAATGTGGGCGAGACTGAGTGAGCAATCGGGCTACCAAAAAGGAAAAACTTTTTGGACGGAAGAAGGCCGATGAGCGTTCGAGCTTGAAAAACTTCTCTAGCCGAAAGTTGACCGGGAGCTGCTTGAACAGGCAAAGCATGATGGGTCACTGGTGTGAGAATGGGATTGAGAACTCTTGAAAGTTGACCTGCCATACCCATATTGATAGCCAGGAGTGGCTTTTTCCCTTGGATTCGCACCTCATCCGCAAAGATGGCGAGCTTGGAGTTGTCGAGGACTGACTTGGCAGTTCCCACAATTTTGGCTATATCGCCATATTTTTCGCATAAGGCATGCTTTGCCTTGACTTCCGGTCCGTCCCAGCTCATCTCGCCTGTCCAGTCATGCCATGATGCGATAACATGAGATTCTCCCTTGGTTTTGTTGATGCTGTCAAGAATAGAAACAGGCCAACAAACTTCCAGGTCGACGTACTCGCAAGCACTTCGCAGACCCAGTCGAACCATTTCTTCGTAAGCTTCAGGCTGATCAGATGGGGCCATACCACCTTGATTCTTGGATCGGACAGAGTAAACTATAGGAAGATTGGTTGCAAGACGAAGAGAGGCTAACTGTCTGGCGATATAAGATGTAGATGGAACATTGGGATAGGTAATGACTTTACCATTGGGACTCAGTAAGTCGACACGTAATTCAATAGCGTCGGCGCCTTCAGCAAGCTCCTCAATGTGGGCAAGCATATATGTGATATCTGGAAAAGTGAGTGAAAGGAAAGATGTAGGATTGTCCACACTCAACTGTGGTCGATTAGAGGCACGGCCAGTGATAAATTTGAAAAATCGTTCGCATTCTTTTCTCATTGCTTGATGATGTTCTTCTGTGTTTTGACCAGCGATGGATTCAAGCACATTGTAAAATTCGTGAGTAGAGCATTCCATATACCAAGGCTCTCGCCTTTTAAAGACTTCTGCAAATGATTCTCCCCAATTTGGTCGAACGGCCGTGTTGCCGATAGAGTTGAGGTAAGCTTCAATATCCTCCAACGCACGAGTAACGTGGACGACGTGACCGCCTTTAGAAACATGGGTTTTTAAAAGTTGCCTCGCCACTTCTGTTTCGACGACGCCGCCTCCAAGGGCAATCACATTGTTGCCCTTTTTCGTTTGGATAAACTTACCAAGAATTTCGGTTTCGATCTTTCTAAACTGTTCCCAACCATCTTTGGCCACAAAGTCAGACACATTCATCTTTGTCTCCTCGGCAAAAACGTCATCGGCATCGGTAAATTCGCCAAACAGAATTTCAGCAACCATTCGACCAACATAAGTCTTCCCTGCACCTCGCATACCAATTAGGAAGATTGGACAATCAGTCTGGGGCCGGTCAACGCAAACGGCGTGAGCTGAAGTGGAAGCATGGTTGTGTATTTCAAGCTCAACGCCTTCAACATTGATACCAATCTGCACTCACATCAGCGCTGTGTGGCTTATATGTTTATATGGACACACCTTATTTTGAAGATCATCCCAAAAATTTGGCCAAGTCTTTTCAACACACCGCTTCTCCTCAATAACTGTCTTGTCGATAACTGATGACAGAACTGCGAAAGCCATGGCCACTCGATGATCATCATAACAGAAGACAGAAGCGCCGCGGACAAGAGAAGATTGAGGTCTGCCAACGACTACAATACCATCCTCAAACTCGTCAGTCTCAACTCCAAACTTGGCTATATTAATATATTAGCACAATTACTAAGCGGCTGTAAATAACGTACCGAGTTGATCCCTCATAGCCTTGATTCTGTTACATTCCTTAACTCGTTGATTGGCGATACCATAGATCCTGGAGGCAGTTTCTGGCAATCCTTGGACCTGTCTCTCAGATAGACACGGTTTAACAGCCACAGCAGCCAAAACGCTGGCAGTCAAAAATGCGTCTGTCATGGGCTCCATATCTACATTGCCTAATGCTCTGAGTTCGCCGACAGGCGGACCAGTGACCTTAGTAGTAGTGAGGGTTTGTTCTACAACGCAACCCATAGGTTCCAATACCTCTTTTGCGAAACGAGCGTCGCCTTGAAGAGAAGAGGATCCAATATTGGAGATGGTACAAGTAGTTCCAGTAATGGCGGCAATAGCAAGGGGATAGGTAGCGGAAGAGGCATCAGACTCAACACTGTATTCGACAGGATTAACATAAACAGCCTTGGGGATGACATAGATATCAAGCAGATTGCCCTGAGTGTCTGTTTGTCGCTGGACGGAAACGCCAAATTGTTCCATCATCGCAATCGTCATGTCTATATATGGTTGAGAGATGACCTGGCCACCAATGAGTTCGAGAGTCACTTGTTCAGCGGCATAAGGAGCGCAAAGAAGAATGGAGGAGACGTATTGTGAAGACACTGAGGCAGCAAGTTTGATATGTCCACCATGAAAACCATCAGTCTCAATATCAAGAGGTAAACATCCGGTTGACTCTAGATATTTGACTTTGGCCCCATTGGCTACAAGGGCATCCACCAGGGGACCAATAGGACGTTGCTTCATCCGAGCATTACCCGTAATAATCGTAGATCTTTCCGCTGATACAGAGCCAGAGACCATAGCACAAACGGTGGTCAGGAATCGACTTGCAGTACCAGCGTTACCCAGATAGAGCTCTTTGTCCTTAGCCGGAGCAGAAAGGACGCCACCACCACCCTCAACGACGATTGTCTCACCTCCATCCTCCCAAGAGAAAACAGCGCCCTAACATGAACGTCAAAATGGCAGACTAATTGTAGGCCAAAGCACTGACCTTTAGCTCTACGAGAGCATTCATCATGACAGCAGTGTCGTCAGAATGTAGAAGGTTCTTGATTCGACAATTGCCATTTCCAAGAGCTGCCAAAACCAAAGCTCGGTTAGAGATACTCTTACTACCAGGAGTGGCCATTGTCACAGGAGATTTAGCAGGAATAGCAGCCTTGACCGTCACAGCCTCGCAAAGCACTTTACGAATAATATCATCAGCAACAACTGAAGCCTTTTCTTCATAAGTTTTGCCAATTCTAGAAAGCAAAACAATCTTTTTAGCTGGACCAGAATTTTTTTTGTCAATCTTCATGATGTCAAGCAGGCGGTTGACACTCAGCTGATTAAAGGTAGGAAGGGCCGTTATACGCCCATCAGAGAGTGAAACAGGCAGGCCGTAAGCTTGAAGACACCTTGTCAAACGACCAACGGCCACTTGGCTAAGGACGCCTAATTGCCGAGCCACCTCTGCTTCAAGAACGATACCGACTGAGACGCATTCGCCATGGAGCATAGCGGGGGTGAGGATGGCCTCAATGGCATGACCAATCGTATGCCCAAAATTGACCAGATTTCGCAGACCAGTTTCACGTTCGTCAATAGTGACGATGTGAGCCTTGACATAGATAGATCCAGACACTATTCGGAGGAGGAGCGACTGAGAGTAAGAACGGTCGGCAGCGAAGCGCCCAAGAGTAGGAGATCCCATTGGGCGGACAGACGCAGCAAGGGAAATTTCCGCGGAACGAGATTCAAGCAAAGCAAAGTCATCATCTTTCCAAATAGCAGCAGTCTTGTAGTTGTTAGTATTTTATACACATTGTATGCATGGACTTACCTTCACAACCTCAGCCATACCATTAGACACTTCCCTAGTGGGCAAAGTAGTGAGAAAAGCCAAGTCTACAAAAATAAAAGATGGCTGCCAGAAAGCGCCGATTAAGTTTTTCCCATGCGGCGTGTCAATGGCAGTTTTTCCGCCAACAGAAGAGTCAACCATAGCGAGCAAAGTAGTGGGGATTTGGACGAACTTGACACCTCGCATACTAACGTCCGGTCAGCGTAATCGCAGTCAAAAAGCAGAAAACATACAAGGTGGCAGCAACAAAACCTACCAAATCGCCAACCACGCCACCGCCAAAAGCAAGAATGACTGTGTCTCTAGTACATTTGTTGTCCAACATCCAATCTTCAATTTCATCCTTAACCTTTCGGCTTTTTGCTCCTTCTCCTGGGGCAACTCGATAAATGAGGAACCTAGCTTTGCTTCCATGCTGAAGAGAGGCTTCCTTAAATGAGTTTGTCAAGTCATTTAGGTAGATACTGGAGAGGTTTGTATCTGTTATAAGGACATATGTAGATGAAGGAAGAGCTGTAATGACCGTTTCAAAGATATAGGGAAAAAGATGAAAGCCAACATGGATAGACTCATTTCCGAGGATTGGAATTTTGAGCACATCAGCAGAGGAAGAAGACATACTGTCTCTTATTTTTCTCTACCTGCGATGTTTTAAATTTATTGAGTAAATCAAAGTAGAAAGGCAAAATGAAAATCCTCAATGGATGGACATTTTCATCTCATTTCGGTTTGGCTGACTCGTGCGCGGACATTCATGACATCTCCGCGTTTGTTATTGCTATTCCATCTTTTATATAAACCTTGAAAGTCAACAAAACATCATTACCGACTAACCAAAATGGCATCTTCATCCTCCTCTTCGCGCCTTACTCTTCTACCTTCCAACTACCTTGCCTCTCAAGCTCCCTCCTCTGAGATAACCCTGCAGTCTTTGATTGACGTGTCTGACCGTATGGCTGACGAGGCAAGAGAAGCCTTGCCATACAAGTTTAATGAGTGCTCCTATGAAAGAGGCTACTTAAGACAATCTGTCTGGGCGTGCTTAGGTATAAACTGCTATGTAGTCAAAAGTTAGAGTTATTGACAAACTTTTTGTAGACTGCGAAGAAAAAGGTATCTGCTATGGATGCTCAATCTCTTGTCATGGTGGTATGTCTCCAAGATATGCGCATGCTATTAGGATCCTAACGCAACTTTTAGAACACCACCTTGTGGAGCTGTGGACCAAGCGATCTTTTCGATGCGACTGTCCGACCTCAAGCATGCAGCCTGAAACTCAAGACGGCCTCAAACGTCGTCGATGCAGTCTTAACCCTCCCGAAACTCAGCCTATGGTCTGCAACAAGAAGAATCGTTATTCAAAGAACTTCAAGGGCAAATTCTGTCGATGTGGGAGAGATTATGATGCGGAGGTTGAGACAGAAGCTATGATTTATTGCATAGCTTGCGAGGTATGTTTCGTTTAGAGATTTATTGATGGAAATTGAGGAAATACAGGATTGGCTACACGAATCATGTCTCAACCTCCGTCAACACCATCCAGAAGATCCGAGCCCCAGCGCTTTCTGTAACGCCATTCAACCTTCCAAAGAGAATCATCCTCCTACTCCACTTACAGCATCCAACTTTGCTGGTACCTTGACTTCAGAAGAAGTAGCAGATGAAGACATAGATGAAGAGTCCAACGTGCTGATAGCCACTGACACATATGACGGACTCATCTGTGCAGATTGTGTCAACTCTAACTCTTTTCTCCAAGCTCAAGCGGGGAAGAAAGGGTGGATGATTATTGAGCCTGTTGAGGAAGGATGGACAGTCGTCGGAAAAAGTGATCTAGACGAGGATAGTTCGGACTTGGAAGTATTCAAGAGACCATTGAATGTTGAGGAATCAAGTTTTTCCAAGAAGCTGAAACTTGATTCGGGATCATTAAAAGTTGACGGAAACCACTGGCGATGGAAAGGCAAAGGCGACATCTTTCTTGCTCATGGTATTCGAGAAAATTTGCAGACTCAATTGGATGTTTGTATACTCTCATTGCTCCGTTATCTCTGCTGATCAGTATTAGGCGACTGCAATTGAGAGTCTGCCATTCCCATTACAAGATGAGGAGATATACGAACCACCTCGAGAAGAGGAAGAAGGTACGTGAACTGATACTGCATCTTTGTTGGATTGTCATCCTTAAAATCAGTTAGATGAGACTGTTGAACAGGCCACCTCCCGAGTCGTTTCCTCTCTCCCAAGAATTCAAGCCATCGAAGCTCTCCACGGATACCAACGTCTCAAGTAAGTGTCATATTCTCGTGCTGGCTTGAGACTCATTATTAATAGGGAACGGTTAAATGAGATGCTTCGCGGACATGTCCAGTCTGGTCAAACGGTCAAAAAGGAAGACATTGAAGAATTGTTCGAACAACTCAAAAGCAAGCAAACTTGAGAGGTGCGCTAGACTTGATACAATGTGTAAACTTGTTTCATGCATTTTGTAAACAAATCATAGAAAATTATCTCCCTTTACTTTGCTTGAGTTGAATGCTGTGGCTGACTTTTCAAATTTCATGATAGTCGTTGTCTTTACTGCCACGTTCATCAGATTGTTGTCCATATACGTTTTGGTTACTGTATCACGTCTCATCTCAGCAAAAGTGCCCCATAAAGCAAGTATTCCTTACCGTGCTCGAAGCTGTTCTTCGGTCTCGTCTTCTTTCCTATAACCAGGAGTACTGTATCCAGTCCTGTATCCTCCATCGTTGTCATAGACGCCGCCAGGGTTTGGGTGGTTCTGATTATCTGCACCCATCTGGTTCTGACGGGAGAAAGCACCGCCTTGGGCGTTCCTACCATATCCGCCGCTACCAGTGGCTATCAAAACAAAACAAAAAAAACTCATTAACTTCTGCATTCCCATACAAATTCGTGCAAAAGCGGAATGCGCCTTTAGCTTTGTCTAAACCCACCATCTTCATTATCCATACCCTCATAAGGGCTTTCCTTTTGTCCAAAGTTGGCACCTGAGCCTTGCAGAGGCTCCCCTTGAGCATTTTTGGCAAATCCGCCGCCAAAACCGCCGCCAGTCACAGCACCGTGTTGACCAGGTAGGCCGTACTGACCAGGAACACCTTGATTGCCTTGAATATCGTAAGTCGGAGCATTATCCGGCTTGAATTGGTCTTGGCCGCTGGGCTTATTGTCGTTGCTGCTGGCTCCTTTTGTCGTTTAGTACGAAAGACGGGGACAGTAGAAGCGGAAACATACCAAACAGCTGTTTTATTTGCTGGCCAGCATCGCTGTTAAGAAATTGCTTAGCCTTGTCGATTTGCTGTATCCAGTAAGTGATTTTTACCATAGCCAAATCCTCTGCACTTACTCCTTCCATGGCAAAATATTAATTGGATTGTTACGAATGATAAAGAGAATTGAAAGATAGATAAAAAGTCGTGAATGTTATTTAATTGATTATATGACATCATTGTTAACTATAGACCGGTAATTACTATTCTCTTTTTTTACCAAATGTTAAGTTTGTTTTTACTTCTCTGCAAAGATTTTTTATAAAGAAGATTTTGATAATATCTAGAAAGAACACATCTTCCATGTCTGTGGTTGCACTTTATCGACATCTCCTTGCCGATAAACGAAAGTTAGTATATTCTAGGAATGCTACGACAGTGGCTTCTCATCATTCAAGCTACCACAAGATTCTCTCCCTTTTGACGGAAAGAGAGGGAAGTTTGGGATGTCAAGAGTTGTTGTCGGGAAACAAGAGTAATCAGGTCATTGATTGAAGCAAGATAGGACGCCCTAGTGGGATGGGACTATCAACAGAAGATGCAAGAAGGATGAGCTTTATATGTCAACTTTCCTGTCCTAGAAATAGAATGCATCTTTCAAATACAAGTGCTGACTACATTACATCCATGATTGTTTAATTATAAGATTAGTCAATAGCGTAGACAAGTATGAAACATCACTCATGTGGAGTTGATGGAACTGACCCGTATACATTCTCCACAAATTTTGGCCTTGAGCCAGTGGCCTGTCCCCAAAGCCATAACAGAACAGTTTCCTGTGGTAGAAACTCACCCACAAGCCACTTGTAGTCGTTGAATGTCGGGTACTACAAACCAAACATTACACTGGTGCTTTCAATACAACATGACTAAACTTACCTTGCGGCTAGAAATCCATTCCGTAAGAAACGTACTGGCACAAAACAACAAGCTCAATGCAAAACATGGTCCAAAAACACTGGCCAAGAACCAGTCCTCCTTCGCCATCCCGACCTTTGCTCCAGCCAGAGCCGCAAATAATCCCTGGCTGACCCAGAAAAGCTGTTCCGCTGCAAAATTCGGGTGCCGCGAGAACCGCCACATTCCCTTTATAGGAAACCCAGGGTGATGAGAAGCTGGATATGGAGAAGGTCCGGGAAGGCCTTCGTTCTTGATAAGAGGCTGTTGTTCACTCGTCATCTTGGGATGGACGAGCTGTTTGTCTGGTAGAGATTTGATCAATTCGTGCTTTTTGGTTTGAAATTCATAATTGCGTCGATCGGCTTCGTATTCAACGTAGAGGATAAGGAGAGATACAGCCACCATAAAATAGTCTGATAAGCCAAGGATAACTGTTGTTGGGGCGACTGAACCTCCGAGACGAGCAGGGAACAGATTTGCGACCGTCTTGAACATGAGAGACCCTGTCGAAGCATTCTGTGTAGGCGGTAGCACCAGTGCGGAATACAGCGGGAGACAAAGGGAAAAGAGAAGCAAAGGCTGGGCAGTTGCAATCACAGACGCATGGATGAGGCCAAAAGCCCATTTGGGTATGAGTTTTCGTACAACCGCATACCTGTAATCCTCAGATTTGATGTCGTAAAAGTTTCTCTTGGCAGCGTGTGATACCAAACGTATACACCAAGCGATCTAAATCCAGATCAATAAGCTATCTTCAGCTTGCCGAGGACAAACTCACTTGCAAACCAAACATTAGCAAAACTCTTGGTAGATTGTGAGCATAGATGGCTCCAGCCTGATTGACGAGCTCCCATCCGATCAGCATGATCGAGATAAGCGGCGGAAACAGCGGCCAGCTCCTATCCACCCAGCTCACGTTTCCCGTGGTCAATCCCAATACATAAAACACTGGGATAGAGGCGAGCGTAAACACCAGAGGAAGATGGAGCGGTGTCGTAAGCGGAGAAGTCATCTCTTTCGACAATGTAGAAAACATTTTGCTTTGCGGAATAGAGTTGTCGAGATAGATGAGGATTCAAAATTTCCATTTTGTTTTATATTCATTTTCATAAACGTCTCCATCGAACTTGAAGATCGAATAATGTATAAAGATGTCATCGTTAGGTAAGACGGACATCGCCGCCTTTATATGAGCACCTGGTTTAATTTCAAGCTTTTTCTCTGGCTTTTATCGCGAATAGAAAAGTTGATGTTTGATTGATTTACATCTTTGACTTTCTATTCAAAGTCTCTTTATCATCACTGCCTAGCACTCTTTTCCTTACAAGCGCTTTTTGCGCTCAGTTTTCCTCCGCCTTGCTTTTGCCGCCATCTGATCATGTCGAAAAGTGCTGCTGCTCAAGTAGTCGTACGTCCCAGGTGATGCTCAAGGCTGTGGTTGTTTTGGGATTTCCGACACAACTAGAGGCGTGACAGTAGAACAGTGGCTTGGGCACGAAACTGACTCAGTCAGCAGAAAATTGTGGTTCCTGCCGGTAAAGCCACCCCTACACCACCCGTTGGTCCAGCATTAGGCGCTCGAGGTGTCAAAGCTATGGACTTTTGCAAGGAGTTGTAAGCTGATCTATTCAGTGCCACCGGAGATGTGGAGACGGAAGATTCCATGTATGTTGACCCATGTCTATAGCAACGCCAAGACAGCCCATTATCAATTATCATTGCCTATTCCTACCCTCATCACTATCAATCCCGACCGCACCTTTTCGTTTGAGACCAGAACACCGCCCGTTTCATATCTCCTCAAAAAAACGACATCTCTCAACAAGGGCTCTGGACAAGGTATCACAAAGGTGATGGGATCAGTGAGCTTAAAACATGTGTATGAGATTGCCAAAATCAAATGCATGGATGAAGACCTGAAAGCAGTCGGCCTGGAAAGAGTGGCCAAGGGGGTTATTGGGACAGCGAGAAGTTTGGGTTTACAAGTGGTGCCATAAACAGTAGATGGGACTCTCACTATCTTTGTTTTTGGGCATGCAAGGTCTCTCATGCCACATCTTTTCTGCGGTACATGGCTCTCTGAACTTGGCCCAGAGCTTTGCTATTGTGCATGTCGTAGATGTTATAAATGTGATCTTTGAATTTATAATGACTTGGAGATTGAAGACCAACCGGCTTTTAGACGGAAGAATTACCCGGGTTAATAATTAGTTATTATAATTCATATCATGAATTATATTTCTATTTTGCATTTGAATTATACCTACAAATCCGATTATTACGCATTTTTTGGTTAAGCGTCGCCTTTTGTGCTTCTGACTATGCTCATCTGAGTAATCGCTCTTATCCGCCACCAAAGCACCATGATTGACCAACTTCTGGGCCGTCCATCTCCCAAAGTAAGACGTACCCAAATATTCCTTATACTCTTCTTTTGGATATGGCGGCTGTACAAGGGGGATGGCGCAACAAACATCCGTCCGCGGCGTGCTGCTTTTCGCCTCAGGTCTGAACCTAGAAGAGGAAAAGGATCGTGGGTATGGAGACTATGGGTGGGATTGGTGGGACGGCGGATGGTTGCCTTGATGGGGAAAGTCAATCAGCGATTGAGTAGGTTAACTGGCTGGCTAGGCGATGGCTTACTCACCCATGCTAGAATACTTTACGCCTTACCAACTCATTCTTGCTACTCTCACTGTGGTGTATGCTCTCAGGCATTTTGATGACCTGCTGGGAATAAGCGGTACGTCCGTAATTGTGGAGCGTGCTGACATTTTTCAGCGCCAGAGCCTTTAGCTAGAATGGTGAGCCCATTGCTGCTGGCCAATAATGGATCCCGCTGATAAGGCTTAGTACTCTCGGTCTTACTATCGAGCAACTTATGTAAACACTGCTTTTGACGCTGGATTTTCAATGGCAATGAATATAAAGCCAAAATGGATCAAGGATATTTGCAGTATTCTGTTTTCCGCATATTACCTTGTCTATGCTAGAGAAGGGGATGAAGTGGTAAGCGTATTGGCTGCCTTACGATGTGCTAAATGGCGATCAGTTGAGAAGATTTAGAGCAGTATGCTCGGTGGAGATGCTCAGAGTCACTTGGGAAAAGACTTCCAATCCTTATGTAAGGCTAAAATATTGATCAAATAGTTGACGTACAACAGGTCAGGTTATTTACCCTTCTTCACCGCCCTAGCCTTCGTCTTATACGCAAATTAAGTATATCTAGACCGTCCAAGTCGTCTCGGGCAAGTTTACCACCAGTCAAGATTATGCTTTTCTTTTCCGGGACTGCGGAAGAACTAGCCACGGCAACAGACGTGATTATGGACTTTCCTGGTGGAGGGTTTATCGCAATGGGGCCAGAATGTCACGAAGAGAGACTGCGGATATGGGCCAGAAGAACGGGTAAACCAGTTATCGGTGTAGATTATGGCAAAGCTCCAGAATGTGAGTCAGAGGCAATGTAACCTAGCTATAGCTAATCTTGGTAGACCCTTATCCGTGGGCGATTGAGGAGGGTTTTGATGCTTATCGCACTCTTATGGAAACCAAGGGCGAAGCCATTGGCATCAAGAGCGGTAAATTGGATATTGTTCTGACCGGCGACTCTGCGTATGTGTCTATTCTCCACTTGGCCATTTGCTCATTACAGCATAGTGGAGGGAATATTTGCACAACCATTATGTTACGAATCCTTGAGCACCCGACAGAGATTCCAAAACCCATTTCGATAGTTCTTGCATATCCTGTGCTTGACTTCAACTTTACTTCCTGGATGTCTCCTCAAAATCTCCGTGTACTCCGTACTGAACAAAGTGAGACACTCATTCCTGGGCTGGTTGATGGTAAAGACCACATGAGCCATAAAGCACCTTTGAGTGTCGTAGGTGATGTGGATGATAATACACGTAAGAGGAGACATCAGAGGAGTTGGACGGAAACTATATCACAGAAACTGCCGCTCATGAGTCCAAAAAACGATGGTTCAAACAGTGAGTTTGGATCCCGTTATCCCGTCTCGAATAGAGCGATTATCTGGATGTATATCTACCAGTTTGATGGGTATCACGATAAAAGCGATGATAACATTCCTGACAATATTTTGATAGATGATGTGCGGGACAATGATTCGGAACCCCCCCTGGATAGACGGAACGACGCCGAAAAGTCTTTGGCAGACCGTGTCAAGACTCCCAAGGAAGAAAGAAAATTTCTGTTTACTAGAGCAGATTCACCACAGCTAGTAGAAAGCCTGACGACTCGAGACAAAGAAAGAGACAAAGAAATCAATGACTTGGTGGAGAAAAAGAGGTCGAAGAAAGCACCAATTGGGACCAGATTGACGATGACCAGTCGTGTGGGCTATTTCCAAGACAGAGTCATTTCTCCTAGCATGGTAAGCCAACTGTTTTTTGCCTGTTTAATGTAGTCTGATTCAGTTAAGATGCGCGCAATGGCAATCCTATATGTGGGCCCAAGACGAAATCCCGATTTTGAAACCGACTATCATATCTCTCCAATTCTCTCCCCTCCACATTTGCTCGCCCACTTCCCTCCCGTATATCTCATCTGCGGCGAACGTGACCCTTTTGTGGATGACACTGTTATTTTTTCCGGCAAGATACGCGAAGCAAAGCGTGCAAGGAAAGCGCAAGCAGAGACCAAAATCTTGGATAAATCCGCAAAGTTTGGCGAATCACTTCGCATGAGTGCCACAGGCAAGCATAGTGGCAAGAATATTGAACCTGTCGACCCTATTCTATTAGAAACGGACGATGATTGGGTGCAAATGAGAATTATCGAGGGCTGGGGACATGGTTTCATGCAAATGTCTTCTATAATGAGGGAAATCGATACCGTTTTGAAAGATATCGCAGACTGGATTGATGGGTCCTTTGTTCAAGCCAAAGAAAGACAAATGGAAACAGGAGAGAAGACGATGGCCCATAACACTGACGAGACTTATGAAGGTTCTCTGTCAAATGCGGTCGACTATCCGATGCACTGCGGGAGGAAACCATTATCAGTACATCTCAAGCCTTCTCAAGCGTACAATCCTGCTGCCAATAGGCCTCTCGGAGGTGCTGACCTTGGTTCAGCATACGCTGGCGATGTAGCAGATGAGAATGACAACATGGTGACGTTCACTCCTAAAGTCAAGTCAAAGAAGACGATCCCGCTTTCTAAGTTTCAGCAAGTCCCTCGCCGACCATCAAAAGAATCCTTGGAGTTACATCGATCACCGTCATTCCTCAAGTTTGATATAGATGAGATAGGGGTGGCTGAGAAAAACGCAAAAACAAAGACTCTACCACCGGACACCAAGAGTTCTCCCCCCGTTGATTCAACTTCCAGAGGTTCTGCAACGTTTGGTCTATTCAGTTCTGGAAAAGGCATACCAAGTCCTATCAAAATACCAACAAGATCTGGGAGGACTTCGCCGACCTTGTTTGGAGTACCGCGAAGGAGCCCGTTGTCTCAAGACATTGACGGAAAATCAGCTAGCAAGGCAACTACTCCTCCTGTCGGCTCACTATCCGAAAAGCCAAAGAACAGCCTAGTAGCAGTAGCAGTGGCAGGCGCACGCGCTGCAAGTCCAGCCCTTGCAGCAGCAGGACTGGTACAACAGAGTGTGGGTAGCGTATCTGAAGCAGAGCTATTGAGGAGAAGAAGAATGGAGGCGGTCTATGGGATCAGCGGAACTACGAGCGAGGATGATGAGTGAATGATTTTATTTACACAATACCAAAAATTGTATTTTGTGTTTAAAACTCGTCTAACCGCCTAATGCTTCTCGCTGATCGTGATATTTCAACTGACCTATGCATCCGTACAACTGTTGTACCCCAAAAAGAAAGCATTGTCCGCCAGCTATTTCTCAAGTAATACAAATTAGAAAAGAGAAACTCCATACGACACTGTATATCTACAAGACTTTTGGTCCGCTTCCCCCTTGGTCATCCCATCTCACACTCTTAACACTTTTTCGGCCCTTGACATCTGCAGGCCCGCCTTGCAGATCGCCAGGTGGTCCATAGACACTTGTTGGGTCAAACGTACTTTCTCCATCCCAGATTGGCTTGTTGTACCAATCCCTCGTCACCCTATCCTCTTCTCGCAAATTAACTTGCTGAGCCGCACTTGGCCCAGGACTCGAACCACCAGCATATCCAGCATACTCCCACACGCCCGACGAATGCGATGTGGACTGGGTGAGTCGAGAATTGTAGGGTTGAGGCAAGGACAAGTCGCGGGTAAAGTCAGGGGAAAACGTTCTAGAGGTGGGAATCTCTGGTAAAGGAGGTGGTGGTAGAGACCCCTTCAGACGGCTCGGAGGAATAGGAAAGCTGGACACTACCTCGCCAGGCGTGCTCCCATCAGATTGCACCGACTTGAGCGTACTACCACGGCTAAGATTGTGGGCTGTATGAGTGGACGGGAGGGAGTACATGGACTGGGATGCCTCGGACGGGACGTTGCCGTTGGCGTCATGGAAGCTGAATTGGCTAGCGTTTTGGTATTCAGAGGGAAAAGCTTGGGTCGAAAGACGTTGTGAATTGGCATAAGAACTGCCCCATTCCACGGGCAAATTATCCAGCCGGGAAGGCAGCTCTTGCGAGTGAGCAAGAGTCGCAAAAGAACCAGGATGCTGCCGGTCGTCCTGACTAGAACTGTGAGGATCCATCATGAGAGCCCTTGGTGGATTCATTTTCTGCTGGAACTCCTCTCCACGGGCAATGGCAGGAACGGGGAAAGTGTACTTGTCTGCCCAAGCCTGGCTGCTTTCCAGGTTTTTCTTACCGTTGTACGCTCCGGGTTCGTCAGAACGATTGAATATGGACGAACGGAGATGCTTGAGGGATAGTATAGGTGGGAACCGGCCCGACCCTTGTCGCATGTGGGTTATTGGACGGGCGATGAAAGCTGGTATGGCGAGCGAGTGCCGGGAGAGTAAGGAAGGAGCAGAGAATCTCGACTGTGGATCTTGGCCTCCGAATGGGTATTCGTTTCGTGACTCCTTCTCACTCATCACCTCCATCTTGGACTCTCTGACATCTCCGCCATAAAACCAGCTGGATCGTATCGCTTCAGTTTTTTGTACTCTGTTCCTCTTCTTCCACCATCGCATAATGAACAGGCAGAGTGCCAGGAAGGCAAAGAGTCCAATGACGCCTCCAACGGCGGCGCCTGTGGAGACAGCCTTGTTGGGATGCGACTCGGATGCGGATTCGAGCGGGACGGGGCTGGAGACGGATGCCGTGGTGGCGTTCATGGTCGTAGAAAATGGCGGCGTTGTCGAGGAGTGGATGGTCTGACTGGAAGTAGGTGTGGGAGTTGGAGAGAGAGTAACGGGTTTCGAGCTGGTTGGAGCAGAGGTTTGGGAGGTTGTGAATGTCTCTGATAACTGATATCAGCTTGGCCCTCGCGATGCAACTAGACTTACCTGTTGAGCTCTGCCACTGAACACTCGTAGTCGCCGAGCTGATGCTCGACGCACTCGCCTGACCATTATCGACGCCGGCTGTCGCCTCGCATTCACTCCAGACAGTCTTGACTGGTACGCTCATGACGCTCTGCCCAGTACTGGTGACATAAAACGTAGACCAAGAGCTCGTCGGATCGTAAAGCTCAGTGGTGGTCATTGTATTTGTCTCGCATCGCCTCTGGGTGTCTTGTGCATCCCACCACTGCCGTGGACGAGGCGGGAGGTTTTCAACCTCAGCCCTTATTCGTTTATCCCACCAGCCATGGCGACGCCCCGTCCTTTTAGCATGTCTTGTCGATGCAGCCTCAATATGAACCAAGGTGACAGTGGTCGTCTGGGTAACGGTGGGCCGCGAGACGTTCTTCTGGATCACACCTATCGCCAGGACCTGGGTAGGTACACTCATTGTACTTGTCGACTGATGCCTCCTAGAGCTCGAGTCCTCCGTGCTCGGTATGTCTGTGTGCCTGCCATCGCCAGTGGTTGACGTCGGTTCATGGCTGCTACTCTGCTCAGTGTTGCAGCTCGTCACCGCCCATTGTGATGTCTGTGGCGAAGGCGTATAGGTCACCAAGGAAGAAGACGTGAGAGTCGTCGTGGTATATTGCCTACTCTCCATCAGCACATCCCAACTCGACCCATATGCCACCTACGTCGACGCTGAAAAGAGCGTAGAGACAGGAGTAGGCTGGCAAGCCATCGCAGATGGCCTCGTTTGTTACACCAAGAACCGTTTTCTTAGCGTCTCAATCGCAATAAGAGAAGAGAAAGAGACAAGTCGTTTCTTTGTGCTCCACTTTGCCTCATCGCATACCCTTTCCTTCCCTCAATCAAAGGGAGATTTTCTGCCATTTTCTCAGAGATTGTATAGCCAACACACATTGTTTACATGGAAGAAGATGAAAGGAATCCCAAAGGACCCAAACTGCATCCGGGGTCCTTTGGAATATATTTCTCCGCGTTGGAAGGATGGCTGTCGATCTTTCAAAGGGATCTGTATGGAACCAAACAATATCGGCTATTTGGTTCCTATCGATGTGGCAGAGTGTATAAGAGCGAATGGCAATGGATCAAGTTGAAAAGGTGTGTAGAGCGGTCGTTGGTGTTGAGGTGGTGGAGTTGGGAGTATGCAAAGTATCAGCATGGTCATAGTGTGCAGCTGGATATTTGTATGGGTACAATCTTGCTCTGGGTGATGGTTACAGGCCCTCACCTGGTTCTAGGCAGGGTGGTGTATACATGGATAATTGGGCTTGGAGAGAGAGAGATGACCATTTGGGTGGGTTGAAAGTGAATACACGTTTTAGTAATACCCTTTGATACATTTCAATTCGTGTTGTTAACAGATGTTAAGGTTAGTAATGTTAGTTTCGATCGAGGGTTTGCAGGCCTGATCTTTTGATTTCAGCCAAACTTTTACATCTAAAACTTTTCTTCGTTCGATTCATTCTTTTTTTAAATCGACAGAGGTGATTGATGTGAGATGCGTGTAATATGGGCATTGGTGACTATTTCGCAATGGGTCTATAGCAATGGGTGAGCGAGCGACATACATTGCGACAGCCTGTGACCGCTTTCATCATCCTGAGTCGCTCGAGGCAGGAATTATTAGTTTGTCAATGGATGGTGCTGTTCCTCATTGCTGGTCGCTGTGTTAGTTGTTGTGCTGCTTGTATTTATTACGCAGCTGGTTCCTACTAAAACCATGCAAGAGCAGCCGTCGCAGTTGCTTACCGACCGGTCTACAATGTTGGCTGAACGCGATTCTGAGGATTCGAATCATTCCAGCACTCAGCTGGTCTCTCCTTGTGTGGGAAATGATGATTATGGAACGTCTGGGAGGGCTATCCCAGCGCATCAATCGGACGATGGGACGATAGATTGGAAACGCTGACAGACGGGCTGTCATACGCAAGATGCGCTTTCAAATTTGGACAGGCGGCGGCGTAGCCATGGTGATTGGCGCTGTGCTTCTCTATGCTGTATGTCGATTTATATCGGGCGAAATTTGCCGAGGTTAACAAGACCAGTTTTATCAATACACTCAAGATTTGTGGCAAGACGCAGAAAACCTTTGGGAGAGAGGTTTCTGCCTTCTCACAGTGTTTCTTATCCTTGTCATGTCACTGACATTCTTGAGATTGTCTCACGCATAAACAAAATGGCGTCTCAAGCTTTATAACTTATCCTCGCTCACAGTTTTCAGACTTTGCTCTTCCAAGAGTACATCATGATGACGGTTTTCCTCATTCTTGTTGCCATCGATATAAGAAACTAGGGCGTGTGTCAGGATCATGTACAAGGAAAGGATATAAGAACACAGCATGCTGTGTATGCAGAGGAATGGTATAGTTGGTTGAACTAGAACCTGGCTGAAGGATGAAAAGCAAACAAGATATAAGGAAGGGATTGTGGTTCATAGTTTCCTCAAGGAATGAATCTTGATAGCTGTCTTCATCTATTTGAGATAGATACTCCTAGATAATCCACTCGTCCCAAGGACTCCCAGATCAAGCCCAAGAACAACCTCATTCCTGACAGCGTGCCGACGGTGTATCAGCCATTATCTTCGACTTACCCTTCATCACCGCCTTTCGTGAAGATTTAGAATGTATCGTCTTCCTAGGAGGTATCGGTCTTTCCGAAACCTCCTTCTCGGTGTTGGACGGTGGTCTTGGTGATCTTTTTGTTGGAGCCGTTTGTGCTTGTCTCCTCTTCTCATCCACCTCTCCTCTCTCTTTCCACACAATTACTACATTTTCCTCGCTGCTTCTCTTTCTCATCGGCGCTGGACTGGCCTCCTTCGCTTCATGCTCTCTTGAACGGCAGTATTTTATAAACCACGTCGGTGCTGCAGCGGCTGAGAGCGGAAACGGACCTGGAAGCTGTAGAGTTAAGGGGAATATATGGCATCTGATGTGGTAAGATGCTGAGCCTGGAAGTGGCGACAATTGGGCTCAGTTGGCTCAAGCTATAGTTGGCTTGAACAATACTGGCACGTAGTGGACTGTGTACATAATCCTTTGACGGCTTCGAAACGCATGCTGATGATTAACATAGCTCAATGTGCATGTTTTATTGGATAATCATCATGACTACCTTGATTTTCATGAAGTGGTCAGATGGACGTTGCTCCATTCTTGGTTATAAGTCTCATTGAGGCAAAGAATTAGAGGGAAGTAGGCGGATGAGCAATGGCGCCGGTGACGGAGAAGTACTTTTGGATGATCGTGCCGACATCATGGAATAGCAGAAATAAAGGACAGAGTAAAAGATGTAGACGATATTCAAAAGGGACTATGCATGTCCAATCAAACAAAAATGTATTACTTTATCTTCGGCCTTCTCTAAACTACTGCATTATTCTTCACGGAAATTGATACAATCGAATCTACAATAGACCTTTAAATCTCTCAATAGCCTGTCTTAACGCTTCGATTTCGACCTCAATCTTGTTCATCTTTTCGGCATTTTGTGCTCTGACGTCCTCCTTGATAGTCTTTTCGTAATTGGGCTGCTGTACAACCTTGAGAAGCTTAGCCTTTTGGCCTTCAATAACGATAGACTTCTTCTCAAGCTTGTCAATTTCAACAGCAGCATCAACCTTACCCTGCGCCAACGTGTCAGCATTTGCCGAAAAACCATACGCTGTCAATCTTACTTGTACCGGAATGTGGATGCTGATGTCAGTGGTGACGACTTCGGTACCACAACCCCTGGGCACTTGAGAGTCTTCTTGGATCCATTCAACCTTCCCACATCCTTTAGTCAACCCCACAATAACGGTCTCGACACCCTTTAACAACTCCATCTGCTCATTATTTCTTGACTGAATAATGATTGTAATCTGGTCTTCAAGGGTCTTGCCGTTTGTAGGAAGGTTGTAAAGACCAATAACTGATCGAGCAGACTTAATACATTCCACCACGAGGTCGAAGTCTGCTGCTGCCTTGGGAAAGTCTTGTTCAGAAATCTTCTCAGGGAAGGAAGACAACATGATGGTCTCGGTTTTATCACCTTCTCGTCTAGGCAATCGCTGCCATAATTCCTCAGTGACATATGGCATAAAAGGATGCAACAACTTGAGACCAGCTTCTAAACATGTATAGAGAGTGTTTTGAGCAGAAAGCTTAGCCGCAGGATCGGAGTTAGCCTCGAACAACGGTTTGGTAGCTTCAATGAAGACGTCACAGAGGTCGTTAAGGAAATATTGATAGGCAAGTGTGGTAGCTTCACCAAAGTCTCGGTTTTCTAGGGCATCTGTGATACCAGCAGAGGCCGCGTTGAGTTTGTGGAAGAGCCACTGCTCAACAATGCTTTCCTTACCAGTCGGCTACGTTTTGTATCAGTATTTGTTGAGCCTAGATAGAGCAACAAAAATGTACTAAATGAGAGGCGTTGGGGACAAAAGTAGTGTTTTGCCTAGCACCCTGTAGATCAACGGCATCCATCCGGAAGAGACAAAATTTGGTGGCGTTCCAAAGCTTGTTACAAAACTTCCGGTAACCCTCAACTCGTCCAACATCCATGTTTATGTCTCGACCTGGTTGATTGTCAGCACTGCCATCTATCATTTATGTGAAAGCATGTACCGCCAGAAGTGTAGTTACAAAGAGTAAATCTTAAGGCGTCAGTACCACATTGTGGAATTCCCTTGGGGAACAATTTCTTCTGTCCCTCTTCAGCTTTTGAAATCTCTTTTTCGGGCAGGTTGCCCATCCTCAAATCGTTGTGTAGCTTGGCCAAATTCTGACCAGTAATGAAGTCTAGAGGATCGAGAACATTACCAAGAGATTTAGACATTTTTCGGCCATAAGCATCTCGAACGATAGGGTGGCAGTATACCTCTTTGAAGGGCATAGTATTGGTGAGAGAGTTGCCGAAGAAGACCATACGTGCGACCCAGAAGGGAAGGATGTCCCATCCAGTTTCAAGAATAGTATTAGGGTAGAAAATTTCCATGTCAGGTGTCTGTACGCAGGACCTTTATAAATATTTCGATTTGTTCGCATAAGCTCAGACTTACCTTGTCAGGCCAACCCATGGTAGAAAACGGCCAAAGACCAGAAGAGAACCAAGTGTCAAGAACATCTTCATCCTGCTCTAAAGTATATTTTCTGCCGTTGGCCTTGTTTTCAGCCTTTTCCTTAGCTTCCTCAATGGTCCTAGCGACAATCCAGTTGTCGCCATCAGAAGTGTCAGGAGATTCACCTTCAAACTTGAGTAACCATGCTGGACATCGGTGACCCCACCAGAGTTGACGAGAAATACACCAGTCTTGCATGTTTTCCATCCATCGAACCCAGTCGCCGGCAGAGGTTTTGGGCTTTATATTGAGCTCGCCAGCACGAGTACGCTACGACACTCACATCAGCATTATGGAGAGATTTATGGATAGCCTACCTGGAGAGCTTCCTCAGCTAGAGGCTTGCAGTTGATCCACCACTGGGGTTTGGTGATCTGTTCAACAACATCTCCAGATCGAGAACAGATTGGGATTTGCATGTCGTTGTCCTTCTGCTCGACATAGAGACCCTTCTCTTTGAGTGCCTTGATTATCTCGTTCCTGACATGGAATCGTTTCATGCCCTACAACGAATTAAACAGTCGTTTAGGTCATCTGGCCTCGCTCAACATACCTTAAATTCTCCAGCATTATTGTTATAGGTACCGTCGTCATTCATCAGGCTGATAAATTCAAGATTGTTTCTGATCCCACATTCAAAATCGTTAGGATCATGAGCAGGTGTAATCTTGACCGCACCAGTGCCAAATTCCATGTCAACAGTGATGGCATCAGTGACAATAGGAATTCTTCTGTTCATGAAAGGGTGGATGGCATATTTGCCATGTAAATGTTTGTATCTAGGATCATCAGGATGAATAGCGATGGCTGTATCACCAAGCATGGTTTCAGGACGAGTGGTGGCAACAACAATGCGTTCATCAGAATTTTCAATGGGATAAGCAAATGACGTGATAACACCAAATTCAAATCGCTCTTTAGGGTCATAACCCTTGACATTAAGGAGGGTTCGACCAGTAAGGTGAAGCTGGTCAACCTACAAAGAGCTTTAGTTTATACAAGTGCTCATAAGTAGATAATGACTAACCTCGAGGTTAGAAAGAGAAGTGTTGAGGTAGACACACCAGTTAACCAGTCGATTGGCCCTATAGAGTAGTCCCCTCTCAAACATCTGGACGAATCCCTCTCTAACAGCTTTGCTTAAGCTCTGATATAATGAGTTGTCAGCATATTGCCGTTGATGTTAACTTGCTTTAGACACTTGACATACATCATTCATCGTAAATGCAGTTCTGTCCCAATCGAAAGAACCTCCCAGACGAATCATCTGGTTAGTAATGTTGGCTTGATACTGATCTTTCCACTCCCAAACTTTCTCCAGGAACTTTTCACGCCCATAATAATGCCTAGAGTGGCCCTCAGTTTTGAGAAGACGTTGTTCGACGACAGCCTGGGTAGCTATACCAGCATGGTCGTAACCGGGTAGAAAAAGCACAGTATAACCTTGCATTCGTTTCCTATACAATGTTTCAGTTCTCATAGTGTATGATTAAGAACGGACACATACCACCGAATCAAAGCGTCCTCAAGGGCGATAGTCAAAGCGTGGCCCATGTGCAAGTTGCCGGTGACGTTAGGAGGAGGGAGGGTAATGCAAAAAGTACCCTTCTTTAATGGCTTGCCGTCAGCGTTGAAATGAGGCTTCATGTATCCCTGTGACTGCCACCAGTCGTAGTGAGCAGCCTCAACATGAAGGGGGTCATAGCCGGCAGGGAAGTCTCCGGATACGTCTATACGGCAAGAGCATCAGTCTGGCTTGTACATACATAAACAAGGACAAACCCTTCTTCTGGCCTTTGGGAGTGGAATTGACCCATTCTTGGGCAGAAGTGTCTGCTTTCTTCTCCTTCTTTTCGGCCTTTTCCTTCTTTGGAGCTTGCGATTGGGCAATTGATGTTTTAGTAGCAGCTTTGGCAAGCTTTTCAAGACGTTTGGCCTCTTTCTTGGCTGCAATCAAAGAATTAGGCCCCAGTTCAGATTTCAATTGGTTCACTTACCGCCTTTTTTAGACTTTTCCACAAGACTTTCACCACCCACAACAGGCTGATCGCCTGCAGGATTTGCTTGCTCAATGGGGAGCGTCTCTTGTGCTGAAGCTCTGACTTCTTGACTGCTCATTCTAACAATGTATTTCCTTGTTACTATAGGCGATACTCTCAATCTTGTTGCTGTTAATAATCCACTATACAGACTCTTCAGTACCAATTTGGGCATGCACTGTCCTTTTGAAGAATAAGAAAAACTAAAAAAGGAGTGACAAAACGAGTCGAAAAAAAAAAGCTGTAGCAAGAATTGACAAGAAAGTCCTAATTAATAATTTGTTAATTACACTCAGCGGCGATGTCCGCCGAACTAACTCTTATCATCTATTTGTTTTCAATTTAAAAGTTGCAATGAACAACTTAACATGATCTCAGTAAGTATAAGAGAAAAGAGCGGCAAGCAATACTGAATTCCCTCAGGCATTCTTTATATTCAACCAAAAGGGCGAAGTTTGTCTCTTTGTGACTCTTGACGCAAATAACGCTGACATCCAGTCTAGGTTCTTATATCCAGGTTGTTCCGTTCAGATGTCAAGTTGGTCGCTGGAGTTTTGAGCTGAACCGAGACTAAATCGCTCTTAGGAGGTCAATATCAGATGTATTCCGTATCCAGGTTATCTCTAACCCCGACGTGCGCTCCCCTATAATCACACTCGGGTCAACGTCATTCTTCCATGTCAGAACAAACAATACTTATATCGTGGCCGTTACAAAGTAGGTGTGCTACAATGAAACATAGGATTACCATGCTTACAAACGATACCAGATGCAACGCATCAGCAGCTTTAGTCTTTGAGTTTCTTTACAGGTTTATCACCGTCGCACGGAGTTACTTTGGCAAACTGGATGAGGAAAGTGTTAAAAACAACTTTGTCCTCATTTACGAGCTCTTGGATGGTATGTGCCTTGGATTGGCCTTCTTTAATGAATGTGTTTAACGTGACAACGCAGAAATACTTGACTTTGGATTCCCTCAGAATTCCGAGATTGATACTCTCAAAATGTACATTACCACTGAAAGTATCAAGTCCGAGATGGCAGTTGTAGGTTGCTTTTTTATATTTATCCCTCCTAACATCGTTGCTCATACATTATGCCTTAGCGAGAAGACTCTTCCAAGATTACAATTCAAGCTACAGGTGCTACATCATGGCGACGCTCGGATGTCAAATATAGGAAGAATGAGGCGTTTGTGGATGTCATTGAAACCGTTAACTTGCTTATGAGTAAAGAAGGCGCGTCTCATGAAACAAAAAGAGGTGCAATATACTGACTTGCACTTTAGGCACAGTGCTTCGAGCAGATGTAGATGGCCAGATTCTCATGAGAGCGTACTTGAGTGGAACGCCTGAATGTAAATTTGGTCTCAATGACAAGCTCGTTTTACAAAAAAAGTTAGTATCAGAAATACAAGTTGAGTGTATTGCTCACCGATCTGGATAGAGGTAGTGAACAAGCTGCTAAATCAGCGGATTCAGCAGTGGAATTGGATGACTGCCAGTTTCATCAATGTGTCAGGTTGGGCAAATTCGATTCCGATCGCTCCATCTCGTTCATTCCACCAGACGGAGAATTTGAGCTCATGCGGTGATTTTCCATCTTGCCAAGCTATTCATCAAATGACTAATTTGAAGATATCCACAGTTACCGTTCAACTTCCAACGTTAACCTTCCTTTTCGTCTTCAAACCCACGTCGTTGAAGTTTCAAAATCCCGCGTAGAGTATACTATCCATCTCCGAGCCGCATTTGACTCGAAGCTTAACGCGAACAACGTCATTCTTCGTATACCGACACCACTCAACACAACTGGCGTAAGGAACAAGGTTGGAGTTGGGAAAGCCAAGTATGTACCTGGGGAGAATGTCATAGTGTGGAAGCAAGTTATTTGTGCTCGGTGCTGTGTAATTGGCTAACCTATTCGGAATGATAGGATCCCAAGAATACAAGGGTCCCAAGAATGTACACTCACTGCCGAAGCGGACCTTGCAGTTACCACTCATCGTCAACCTTGGTCTCGTCCTCCGATTCAAGTTGACTTTTCTGGTAAGCTTCCCTCTCAAAAACATGAGGATTTGGTTTGTATGGACAGTTGTCAACGTCATTCACAGTGGTCATGTTTACATGTTCGGGTTTATTAGTGAGGTTCTTGAAGGTCTTTGAGAAGAGCGGGTATCAGAGTGTCAAGTGGGTTCGATATTTAACGAAAGCAAATGGAAGCTATCAGATCAGGGTTGGTTTTTTGGTTTTCCTTGTTGGTGCATGCAGTTATTGACCAAATCACAGTTTTGACAAATTATTCTCTATACATCATCGTAATTTATACTTTATACTAGATGCACTATACCCAACAGAAATGTACACAGAAAAGCTAAAAGTGAATTTGTCTCATATTGGCAAGTTATGCAATTGTAGCCAAACGTATACTACTAGCACCACAATCATCTCGTCTAATCGTTTGGATGTATAAGTAGTACATTCATTTATGGGCGAAGAGAAGCAAGAAGACTGAAAATCAAGTATGAATGAGAAAACACTTCTGTAAAACAGTATGCGCAAGGAGTTATGTACAAACGCACCAAAAATTCCCAAAACTGAAGAACGCCCCTCTTTTATGTGAACCACAACAGATTATCTCTCATCCCCGCTATCCAACCGAGCATATTCTGCAGACCTTTCACTATCCTCTAGCTCAGTGATTTCGCTTATATCTGAGTGCGCCCTATATAACATTCTCGGCCCTGAAGATTGAACATCATCTCCTACTGGTGTCGGCCCAAGCTTCTTGTCTTTCCCTTCCTCCTGCGCCGTCACCGAAGAAGAAAAAGCAGTTTGCTCCACCTTGGTCTTGGTTAGGCCAGCAGAGTCCGGTATGAGAGCGGGCATATCAACACTTATTCTTGGTAAACCCGCCGAGCCTAGGGAAGTATTATCTGCTTTCCTTGACGAGCTGCATGGACTCGCATCTGAAGTTGGAGCATTGTTAAGGTCTGAACGGCTGTGCTGACCCGTCGCGCCTGGGTTGGCGAGGGTCGTAACTGGGGAAACGGCAACAGGTGCAGGAGAGGAAGGGCTCAAACCAGTTGAGCCAGCGTAATTTGTAACAGCCTTTAGTTGAGATGGATGATTTGACGTTACGAGGTTGTAACTAGGTATAGGACTTGGAGCAGCTGTAGATGCCGTAGATGTGCTTGTGGAATCAGGGTTTGAAGTATGAACAGTATGTAGTCCTGCACTAGAACTTGGTGCAACCAGATTTTGCCCACCAGTGCTATTGCCTCTTGCTCTCCCCCCTATATTCAGACTCTTCGTACCGACAGAATTCGTTCGCGTACGAACATTGTTGAGTTTGTTAAATAACTTGGATGTTCCACTTTGCTTTTCGTCTTTCTTATCCAGCTGACCAGATGGTCGGCGGGAAGATGATGCTTGAGAAGAAGGGACTGCAGTGGCTGCAAAGGCGGCAGAGGTGGATGGGCCCGGTGGAGGACCCGGACTTGTTGTATTAGAGCCTCCAAAAGTAGGTGGTGGGGTAGTGGTGTTGGGAGGGATAGAGGCAGCCGATGACGCTCTTCTCCTCTCATTGGCTTGCTTGCGTAGATGCTCCTCGTGGTCGAGTAACGAAAGACGCATAGCCTCTTCAATCATCAACTGATTCACATCAACACTAAATACTAATCGATAAAAAGCAGCACTAACCTCTTCCAATTCCCGTTCGCGGTTATTGGACTCCCTTCTTCTCGATCGCCTAGAATTGGGCCCGTTCTCATCGTTCTGTCCAGTAGATGCACTAACGTCGGCAACACCAGGTGCACGAGAAGATGTATATCCAATAGGCACAAGTCTGTCTCCAATTTGGCGCATAATAATGCGCCTCGACGCTTTTCTTGCTGCTGCAGCTTTCACTGCATTCAACTTTGCCTCCCAGTCCGGCCTAATCTCGTCAATTGTGACAACTTCCTTCGCCTTTGAGCTCACGCTCTTTCGTCGCAAAGTTTCTTTCCTTGTAGGGTTCATTCCTGGCCCAATGGCCAACTCGGCCTCTGATCCGACACTGAATGCCTGTGAAGGGAAAGAATCGCCTTGATCGGGGGAAGTAGCTAATGCAGTTCCCGAGAGACTGGAGAGAGGAGAAAGAGGTCGCTCATAAATGACACCAAAATCTGTTTCCACGCAGAATGGACAACATGCCGGTTCAGACTGTATATGAGTGAGTGTCGGTTCGGACCGCTTGATTTGAACAAAACATTCCGTGCACACAGGCTGTTGACAACATCGAGAAGTATTTATATTCGGTGGATAGTTCTGCGTAAAGGTTAACCATATCAACGAACCTTACTCACCAAAAAGCAGATGGGACACTCGATAGCATCCTTGTATGCCCTTCTCTCCCTTCTTTCCCGCTCTACGTTCTCTTCTTCTTTTCGACTGTCCTTTTGTTTGTGCATTCCAATCTTCTTGGTCAAATTAGGTCCACCTTCTCGCTCTTCCTTTAGTCTTACTGTGAAGCTGTTTGCTACCCCTTCAGCATAGTCCTTCTCCCTTATCTCATCAAGTATTCGGCCTATATCCTCTTCTGTCCAATCCTCCTCATAGTCTTCCAAGCCTCTGTAGAACGGCGCAAGCTTCCCATCGAGGATCAGCCTCGTGGCCGCACTCTTGGAATAGTCGTGCGCCTGTGGATGCGAAAGACAGTGCGGATTCTGAGGCGATAGATGGCCCGCATGTGGCAACAACGTTGGCGTTGTCGGCGGCGGCGGTGACGGCGGTAATGTCGGTGGTGTCAGACCAGAATGAAAGGCGACAGAGCCAAGATGGGTGCTGCCACCTGTATTAATAGGTTGCGGTGTTGCGGAAGTCGCCGTCGGCCGTTGCTCTGTGGCCGCTGGCTGCGGCGCCGAAGGAGCGTTTCCCATCGTTGCTGCAAACAGAGTAGCGCACGGATCGTCTCAAGAGACGTTTCGGTGGCGAAGGGTTCTCTCGGCGACGACAGATGAAGACCAAGGTGAGGTGCAGTCAGCCGACGTCGCTTTTGAAAAGATAGAAAGTGAAAAAGGATTAGAAAATAGAAATGGAATCAAGATTAAAAATAAAAGTATTCATCCGCCCAATACAAATGATAGGACAATCGGTGACGTTAATCGTATAGACCTCGGTTAATAGTTAGGCGCGCGATATCTCCTTTATCCGCGTGCCTTTTGAAACGGATCCTTTTTCCGCATTCTGTAGTACTATTATTAAAAGCTTTTCTCTACATCTTTTGATTTTGTAAAAGATATAGAGATCATTACAAACATTTTGGAGGCAGGTTCAGCTTGAAGGTACTCGTGTCAAAGTGAAACAGTTGCCATGCGACCTCAAGGTGATTGGTACGACTGGAAAGTAATGTGTTTAGCAGGGACTAATGGTTTTCAGTAGTTTAATGATATGAGTTGTAATCTACTATGAATAAGCCTTCAAATGTCCTCAGCCCTGAATGGAAGCACTGGCTATGAGATTCTAGTAGCTTGGAGGCTTGCCTATGTAAGATGCTTGTCAAGACATCTGTGGACGAGAACATGTCAGAACCTTGGAATTATTCCATGGAATATAGCCAATAAATAGTAATGCAACTCTGATTGCATTATTGTGACCTTTTGGTACAGAGCGTGGATCTTAATTATTGGTAATATTCATGACAGAACAGTGTGGGCTGTAGCCAGTTAGCTTATCGCCTGACTTGTATCCAGAGTGGTGTGACTGCCTAGGCGGAAGGAGAGAAGTTCGCCCTTTCCAAACACAAGAGTATATAGTATCTATTTATGATATACCAGCTCCGCTCAAAAACGATCTCCTATTCAAAGAACTGGATGTCATGCGTTGGATCTGTTCCAAGTGGACTTGATGTGGCTGTTGTAAACAAGCAGAGCAATGAGGAGCTTACACACTGCAGTCCTGGGTTAAATATCGCAGTACTTGGAGTTACTATATATAATCATCTTTCAATAGTAAAGCGAGTTGAAGAATTAGGATGAATGACTGTTTGGTTCCGTTATCAATAAGTAAGACTTTGATTATTTTTTTTGGATCTCATTTCAATATTCTACTTCTACCTTTTATCTTACACTTTCTGAGATATAGTTTTTTTCATTGCGTTTAAAATCCCACAACCCATGGCATGAAATCAACATTGCCTAGAATGACTGTGCAAAAACTTATCCAATTCAAAGTGTAGGTTTCTGCTTACTCAAAATGGCTTTTAATGGCAGCTATGGTATGCCCGAGTATTGACGCATTTGTATAGGTCTGGCATGGTGCAGGTAGGCAACATATGATGAATCAGCCTTGCGCCGATGTCTGACGTTTAGCGATGGATTTATAGGGCGTCAACTTTCGGCAACATACACAACAAGAGTAAGTTTCTCGTAGACAAAGCCATCATACATTAACTGGTTTAATTTTTCCTTCCGCAGGGCCAAAAGACTTGGCCTTCAAGGACATTGTTACAACCATCAAGATTCAAGTGTCCAAGGCGCAGTAGTGGGACCATCAGTCAAGGTGGATGAATTGTATGCTCAACCTTTTCCGATTCGAACAAGTACTGCACGCTCATTTGGACCAATGTTAGCCAAAGATACCTTGAAAGAGGACCTCCTGCAGCACAAGTACATGGCTTGGAAACCATCAAAGAAATCAAGGGCCCGAACGATGCTCAAATTCAAGAAATACTGGGGAATAATGGAGGCTTCGAGGTCAGGAGATGATTGTATAAGGAAATGCTCAAGTATGAGGATTGTAGTTGGAAAAAATCCAAAATATATGCAGACTTATTGACTCATATTTTGCAGAATGGTTAGATGCTTCCTAAGATATGACGTCATTTCTACTATACCCCGTTATCTAATCGGCCAGGTCCGAAAGCGGTGAACAAGTGCGATGCCAGGTTTCAAAAGTTATCCAAGAGTTCCTTTTTTATTTTTCATCTTTAAAAGTAGAGACAATGAGTTGCCAACACTGGATGTGCTACTTATACTGCTGAACTTGTTATTCCTGTCGTTTTCAGGTCATCAAACAACTCCCATCTATTGGGGCAGCCAGACGAATGTCTCTTTTGCCTTTTTCCAAGTCATTAGAACACAAGAAGACAAAGCATTGGACTCTTGGTATCGCATCCAAGCATCGACTATCATGGAGTAGGAGAATAATTAATCAGAGTGCTGAAAATGAAGGGAGTATTCGAAATCAAGCAAAGAACGATAGAGAAACTGGACCACCCTATGGCGAGCAAGAGATAAAAAGGCCATATGATCAGTGTGCAACTATCAATACTACGAGAAACTTTCAAGAGCACAAGCAGTGGGACCAAAGTGGAAATAACGACTGGGAGGTTTACTGCGAAGACATGGAATCCGACGTCTACAGCTGGGTCGCTACAGAGATGGCAGGGACAGAGGCTGTGAGCACAAAGACAAGGTTAGAGAAGAAAGGCTGAAGCAGCTTGTATAGGTTATCCCTACTCATTGCATTAATGGAACGAAACTTTCTCGGCCTCTGAACATTACTTTATCACCTGGCGCACTTACCTCATCTTCCTTGGATGAAATAGTATGTCCATCAGAGCAAGAACGGAATTCAAAGCTGTAGCTGACTGTCCAACTAGACCTCAGACAGTCACCAGACTGTCGATGCATTCACTCAAGTCTCTATAACCCCCGAAGAGTCTTTTGCACTCCTTTTGGATTACCAATCCAGCTCAGATACTTTTCTTAACGATAGTGTTCACCCTCATGCTCAAGGAACACACCCAGCAACATTTCCCATATACGCGCATATGCATAATGCGAATCCCGAGTGGCACGATCTCGTTGACAGAGCATTTTGCAACTCCCTAACCAAGCAAGAACAGCGGCGCCAAGGATTATGGTGGGAGTTGATCAAAGGTGAGAGAGAGTACGTCAGAGATATGGGTATTGTCTGTAATGTGAGCTTCTCCTCCATTTTTTTACGATATTTCAGCTCATACGGCTACAGGTTTTTATGCAAAGTCTGAGAGACTGCCGAACACCGGTGATAGAGCCGGCCAGACTTGAACTTTTTAGTGTAGAGGTTTTCAGCAATGCGGCACAAATATACCATGTTCATATCAAAATTTTGAAAAGATTGATGGAACGGCAACGTCAGGAATGGCCATTAGTGAATAAGCTTATGACTCTGTATGCTTCTCCACTGATGACAGCGCATAGCTTGCCACAGCAACCGATATCTTCCTTCAAAGTCTTTTGGAGATCGCCGACTTGTATGACGCTGTAAATATAGCTTCAATTTTCCAAGGTTTTTCAGCTCATCATAGATCCAAAGTACATGAAGAACTATCCATTTGCTCAAGCCAGTGTCAGACGAGAATTAGCCACCAATGATGCCTTTCAACAATTCATCAACTCTTGTACAACTGCATCCCTAACCTACAAACGGGATATTTTTGTTTTCCTTTCTCGTCCAGTAACCCGTTTTCCAAGAATGCTCCTCATCCTTGACGCTCTACTACGAGCCACTCCAGTGGACCACAGCGATTGTGAAGATATTCCTATTTTGAAGGAGCTTTTGGAAAGAGTCGTGAAGAGCAGCCAGCCTGGAATTGAAAGCGCTGAAGGAAAAATCAAGTTGTGGAACACGGCAGAAAGATTACTGTTTAGAAAGGGAGAAATCGTAGTGAGCATTTGTCGATTTGTGTAAAGATGGCGAGGATTCTAATTGTCCTGGAGGATTTGGATATTTCGGATCCCAAAAGAAGGTTAATCCATATGGGACATGTTCTCCAACGGGTGAGAAACGAGACTTATTGGCATGGTTGGTAAGTTGTATTGCTATCTTTACTTTTGATCCAGTTTGGAAGCTGAAAACACTTTCACCAAAGGCAAGATATACAAGCTATTCTTCTTGACAATTACCTGCTTTTGACGCATTCTGATGACGATGGTTCGCTTGTTGTTGTTTCTCGAGTAGGTTTATTCCATCTTTATATCCTTGTAAATCTTTTGACTGTTATCCTAGCCTGTACATCTTGATTTTATCAACATTGTGGCAAAGAATGGCGTATCTGAGAGGCGTTATGATTATGTCTTTTCAAAAATCCAAAGAGGTGGAAGACGGTAAGCTTGCTCCATTCTCGATATACATTGACTCTGAGTTATCATAAATAGAATAGAATCAATGCTGCCAACAGAGTCATTAATATTCCCTTTTATCATTTTGGCAGAGGAGAATCCCACAAGATCTCTTACTCTGTGTGTTGGGTAGGTTGACAGTACTATGGCCGAAATAACGTTGATGAGCAATTTCAGGACAGAGAAGGAAAGGTCAATGATCTTCTTGACAACAAGAAAAAATGGCTGAACATGATGATAGGCTGAAATGGGTGGGAAAGATTGAAGAAGCTAAATCTTTGCGCAAGTTTGATATGGAGAGTAATAGAGTCCGTTCAAGCTCTGCTTTGAGCAGCTATAAAGAATGTTCTGTAGCTGATGTTTGTATGATCAAGTCTTTTGTAGTTGATACAATCACAACTCCTCTTGCAATCACAGATTATCTTACATGTGCAGACATCTTCAAAATTCACGATCGCGATACGGTGGCACTGTCGACTTTTAATTCTATCTGGGTAGGTTGGTTGAGAGACAGTCTTTGTAAGTCAGATGGCACATCCTGATCCACGCTCATATTCTGCAAAGCGTTTCGTCAGCTTATCAAATTTGAGAGCGGACATATAACTACAGTTGCTGTGGCTGAAGACTCTGGATGGATGTTGGTCATCTCATCAGGTATTTTATATGCTTTTGGTCTCCAAGAATTGATTCCAACTTCTGAGCCATCAACTTGGAATGTCAAGAGTCAAAGACAGGGAGAAATCTTAAGTAGGCAAGGGCAAACTGTAATTTGGGTGTGTACTGGCAAGACAAAAGGAAAAACTTTAGGCGAGTAGTTTATCTAGAATTCTTGATTCCTACTCATCAAGATTCATAGTCGCCTATGCCACTTACTCCAAAAGCTCCCACGTTACTCAGCTGGAGTTCCTCGAGCCTCTTCCCGGTAATACGTTTAGATTATTTGCCCAGTCGCTTTCTACGCTCAATCTGCCTGGCTACGCATCATGTCTCACTTTTTTCCGTCAGACTGTTGCCGTTATCACTGAAAAAAGCATTATAATCGTTGAGCCAGGAAGCTCTACATACCATTGTGTTCCAGCACCGGGTAGTG
The DNA here is from genome assembly GCF_001720195.1 of Cryptococcus depauperatus CBS 7841. Lineage (NCBI taxonomy): Eukaryota > Fungi > Basidiomycota > Tremellomycetes > Tremellales > Cryptococcaceae > Cryptococcus > Cryptococcus depauperatus. The sequence continues at coordinate 987,444 of NC_089468.1, read as the reverse complement.
CCAATTCTCTCGGCGAAGATGCTCCTGTCTTGAAGCTCCTCAGTAGTGTAGGAAGAAAGAAGAGCGGAACAAAACCGTTAGGAATGTGGCAGATTGGGGGAAACGAATTTGTATTGGTGTACGATTGGGGAGCTTGCTTTGTCACAAAATGTACGTACTGTGATGGGAATTGCGCCATGGCGAAAACTGAGTATGTAGATGGAGAACTTTGTCGTTTGGGAGCCTTTCTCAAATGGAACATCGTCCCTTCTTATGCCTTTTACAGTCCCCCTTATCTATTGCTCTTTGATGAGCATTACTATCGGGTTGAGGTGAGAGTGGCTATTACAGGAAAGATGTGTGAAGTGGTGGAAGAGAAGGGACTGAGAATGATTCCTTGGTCCCGAGAAGGACAGGCTATGATAGGATGGAGTCAGAGAGGTTTGATCCGGCTTGTTGAAGTGAGCGGTTTCTTCAGCCGTCCATTGGAAATTATGTCTAACATCTTCTCAGACTGAGGCAATCCAGTCATGATATAGACACGATATTTGAATGTTGTATCAGTAATAACATGAGTGTTAGCATAATACCAGTACCCTACGCTTGCTTCTACATTTGAAATGCAAGTCATCAATGACTAATACATTAGCCCACCTTTCCTATTAGATGTTGTCTTGTCAAACCCAAGTTGAGCCATGCCCGGCCAGCCGATTAGATGGACAAAACTAACTAAAGCAATGCGTAGGAGCGCAGCTATTGATCGGCTTCCTCTTTTGAATACAAATGTGAATACAATGCTGAAGAGGATAAAAAGTTGCAAGAGATAGTAATAAAATTAGAAAGAACAAGATATTTGATAAATACATACACATTTCATGTCGGGCAAAATATCAGGCTGGAGTGAAAGATATATCAGGCTCATGTCATAATCTTGAATGCTTGTTTCTATAAAAACAAGTCTGTTTATACAATTACATTTTCTTTTCATTACTTTTCAAAGCATGTCTGAAGAAGCCGGGTCTTCATCAACCCTAGGGAAGAGGATCCGTAATGGCTCTACAGCTTCTCCAGCTTCCGAAAATATCCCAAAAGTACCAGATATGCCGCCTGCCGACATTGCAGATTCCTCAGATGAAGAAATTGGACCTATGCCAGGTGCCGATGTGGCTCTTTCAAATGGGAGAAAAAAAAAGCGTGCAGGCAAGTTCTTTCTGCTGGTGACATGCATAGAGCCGCTGGGCACAGTATTGACAGTTATACTTAGTTCTGCCGCACGAAAAGCTCTATCTTGCTGCCTTGCCTGATACCGATCGGTACTACAAATCATTCATGCATCGCGAAGCGCTCAACTCCGTGACTGTTACTCGGTATGTAGCTTTGTGCCTTGTTTGCACCTATCTCATGACTTGTAGAACAAACTTTGTCGTCACCACATCTATTGATGGCCATCTAAAACTATGGAAGAAGCAGGAGCACGGCATTGAATTTGTAAAACACTATAGAGCGTCCCTGAAAACTATCGTTGGTACTAGTGTGAGCGACGACGGAAAACTTTTTGCCACGGTTTCAGATGGAGGCGAAGGGCGTGTATTTGACGTTGTCAATTTTGGTGCGCTGGGCATCTCACATATAATGCGAGATCCTATTGACTTTGAAATCATAGATATGATCAACATATTGAAGTTTTCGTATACACCCAAAGCATGTTGCTGGGTCCACAAACCAGGCGCTGGACAATCCCTTCTGGCTGTTTCAGATGCCGCAAGCCCAGCCATTCGTATCTATGATGGCAGAGGAGATGGAACACCATTATACGAGCTAGGTAAACTCCATCGAGCGCCCGTACATTTGATGGTGGTACGCGGTTTCTTGTGCGAGAGCGAGCGTATGTCGTTGACAAGATGAACTAGTACACTGTAGAATATGACTGTGTTGTTTCTGCCGACGAAGATGGCTTTGTGGAGTATTGGCAGCCCAACGAACAATGCACCCTTCCGCCAGTATCAGGGTTATGGCAATACAAGTCTTCAACAGATTTATTTCATTTCAAAAAGGTTGGTGCTTGCTTAGGGGGTAACATCATTAATCTTGTCAACCTCAATAGACAAAAACCTTTCCTATATCTCTTACCTTCTCTCCCAAGTCTTCGCATTTTGTGGCTCTCGCTCTTCCTTCACGTGCCGTTCATGTCTTCAACTTTCTTACAGGTAAACTCACTCGAACATATGACGAATCCTTAAGCGCTGTTGTGGAGATGCAACAAGCAGGCACAGCAGTATACAAATTGGATGACATGGATTTTGGAAGGCGATTGGCAGCTGAGCGTGAACTTGATAATAAGGAGAGCGGGCCAGGCGGCATGCTCAGGACGGCAAGCGCTGTTTGGGATGAAAGCGGGAATTTTATTCTCTATCCCTCTATGTTGGGTATCAAAGTGGTCAATGTTGTCACAAATAAGGTTGCTCGTGTGCTGGGCAAGGATGAAACACTTCGTTTCCTCAATCTTGCTCTCTACCAAGGAGCTCCTGCTAAAAAAGGTATAAATACCATTCAAATGGTAGCATCGGCCAATCCTCTTTTGCAAGACAAAGCTAGCAGAGATCCTCTTCTCTTCGCAACTGCATATCAAAAGCAGAGATTCTATTTGTTTGCAAGAGGAGATAAAGAGTGCGTATCATCTTGATTTCGTGGTTGAGGTCAAAGTGCTGACAAACTGAAGGGAAAGCAAGGGTGACCGAGACGTGTTTAATGAACGACCTACCAGAGAGGAGCAGACCGTTGCTGTTCCTGTAGAAGAAAAGAAGCGACCTTCTGCTAGACTTTGCACCATTCACACGACTAGAGGCGATATCTCTGTCCAGCTATTCCCTGACGACACCCCAAAGACCAACGAAAACTTCATCACACATGCCAGGAATGGTAAATGCTTCTTTGAATAACAAGTAAGAAGTATGGCACTAACCACTCCATAGGGTACTACAATGGTACAATATTTCATCGTGTTATCAAAAAATTTGTGAGTTAAGGAGTTCAGTTATTGATTTCAAGGTTGACATTGATCAAATCAAAGATGATTCAAGGGGGAGACCCTTTAGGTGTAAGACAATTTGCCTTCTATTTACAGGAATGAACGCTCATAGTGAGATAGGATGGCACAGGAGGTGAAAGCATTTGGGGAGGAACATTTGAAGATGAAATCTCCCCGAAGCTTAGGCATGATCGTCCATATACTCTCTCAATGGCCAACGCCGGTGAGTCGTCAATGACACTCTTGCACCTTTGCCGATTTAACTGATAAACACCTAGGCCCTGGTACTAATGGATCTCAATTCTTTATCACGACAGTCCCTTGTCAGTGGCTGGATGGAAAACATACGTAAGATTGGCACTTAACCATTAGACGATGCTGATATAGGTCTATTAGAGTATTTGGACGGGTCATGGGAGGTTTTGACGTGATTGACGCAATTGAGGATTCAAAAACGGATAAAAACGATAGGCCATTTGACGAGATCTCCATTAGGAGTATAACCGTAGAATAACAATCGATACTGCAGAAGGCATATTTTTAAGGCTCATTGAAGGATACTGTAATGCAGCACTACATTCATATTCTTCGTATTTCCTTTTAAACACTTTTAAATTTCAATCTTCATTTTTATTTGTATTCCTACCGTTTAGCTCAACAGCGCATTGAGTTGATTGTGAGAAGTTCAACTACAACGGATGTTAGTATTCAAATAATATTCCAGATCAATGCTGCTGACCTTCAAACTTGAGGGTAGAGTTGGCAGGGATGAAAGGACGGAAGCCGCGAGCACCATAGGCTATGGAAATGAGCACAATGTTACTGCAACATGCGAATTATAGCAAATTACTAACCATAGTCAGGGGTGCAGATAAGAGTAGCTTTCTGGCCAAGAGAGAGCTGAGTGACACCTTCGTCCCAACCCTTAATGACTTGCCTACATGAGATGTGAGCAATCCTTCCAATCTGCCTAAAATAAATGAGAGACAAGTACATACCCAACTCCAATTTTGCAGACAAAAGGCGCTCCGCGGTCAATGGATGAATCAAATTGGGAGCCGTGACGCTCGCCGCCAACGAGGGTACCAACGTCTACGCAAGACCGCGCCGTCATGGTCAGCACAAGAAAACGCTTTGATGACATATAAAACTTGAACTATGACAAAATACCCACAGTGTATGGAAACCTGGTCGCCAGGCTTGGGAAAGGTCTTGCCGTCGCCGCCACGAGCATCCTATGGATAACACATCATTACCAAATACTGACAATGTCAACGATTGACTGACAGTAACAGTAACACCCATTTTTACAGCTGTAGTTGTAAACGAACGAATAGATTGTCTAGAAAGGGGATATACAGTAGCGAGAAGGGACTTTAGCATTTATATGGAAAAAAACAAAAGAAGAAAAAAGAAAACGAAAAAAGATCCAAATTGCGTGAAGGGGTGAGTGATGGCAGATTGGGGTGGTAAAGTGAGGTGGAGGCGGGGTTTATCATAACGTGTATGTGGCAAACTTTCCAGTCTAAGGGGGCTTTTCATGTGGGACTTGTACAAAACTGGTTTAATCAATTTGAATAACTACTGTCACCTTGGCACCGCCATCTCACTTGTTTCCTATACCTAGCCACGCCCAATGTATGGCATACCAGAAGCGCTGGGTTGATCGTTAGAAAAGACGAACGTAACGACGCAAGACAACTCACATAATTTCAAGACTCAGAATATCAGCCTCCTTGGCCAGAGTCGCAATGAACGCAACTGTTTGAGCCACATTGTCAACATGCATCATAGGCTCAACTTTCGTCGTCCCGTCTGCCTGTAGCGAGCCAGTCTTGACGTGCGATCCGAGATCTGTGGCAGCATTGCCGATATCCAATTCAGTGCAGGTAATGTGGTATTTCCTGCCATCAAGTGATGTCGAGCGGGTTAAGCCATGGATAGCATGTTTGGATAGGGTGTATGCCGTGTTATCTATATCTAGTCAGCAACAGGTTCAAAGTACGCAACAGAAGGAACATACTGGGACGAGGAACTGTTGCAGAGATACTACCATTGTTGATGATTCTGCCTCCTTGCGGTTCTTGCGATTTCATGATTTGAAAAGCATACTTTATAAACTTGGGTATATGTGTTTAGCCCATGAATGTTGATAGTTGGTAGCTGTTATGGCTACCCACAAGAACAGCAGACATGATGTTGACCTCGAGTACTTTTCTAAATAAAGTCATATCTTGGTCTTCAAAATTGCCAGGAGACTTTTCATTAATACCAGCATTCTATCCTCCCAATTTTCATCAGCCATGGACCAGCGACCCGTTGAATGATACTCACATTGAACAAGAGGTCAAGGCGACCATACTTTTGCTTTACACTCTCAAAAATTCTCTGAACGTCCTCTTCATTACTAGCATCGCCTGTTGCTACTTCGGTGACCGTCCCTTCTCTGCACTGTTTGGCAGTTTCTTCTAGTTCAGCTTGTCTTCTTCCGACAAGAATGAGGACGAGTTGCTCTGGATGAGTCGTAGAGGGAAAAGTGTTGGATAAGGCAAGGGATGAAGCACGTCCGATACCACCAGAAGCACCAGTGATCAAAATGACACGTTGAGATGGCATTTATATGATTCTGAATTATTATATAGAGGTGAGTAGTGAAAAAGAAATGGGAAGAAAAAGTTGATATATCTTTTACTTTTCTGTAAGAAAGTGAAAGCACACTGGCTAAAGCCGGATAGGATGACAGTGTATCGGCCCGAGTTTGCCGAGGCCAATTTCATCCTACTTTTTATTGTGATTTTGTCCAAATGATATAAAGATAGTTGCAATGAAGCTTTTATAATCTAAAGTGCTGTTGATGCATGTTGTTATGCTTTTGATTGTGTTTCAAGGTCCACTGTGCTTCTCCACCACTTCCGCTTCTTCCAAGCTACTCTGCACTTCTTCATTTTCTACAACTGGGTTGCCATCTATCCCTGAATCTTTCTCAACCAGCAGTTGAGCTGCCATCAAAGTTCTGAATCTGCTGCCTTCTCTTCTTGACTTTATCGACAGATACCATTAGCTATGTGCAGATTTTGGCAAGAGATTACGCACCAAGACATCGTACCGTCCCGCTTCTGACACCACACCATTCTCAAGGACGACTACCCTTTCAGCCATGGCAATACTGGACAACCTGTGAGCAGCCAGAATGACTGTGATGTTGCGTCTATGTATGATGTCGTTGATGGCAGCGTTAACGGCATTTTCTGAAGTAGAATCCAGAGCTGAGGTAGCTACAGAGGATGTCAGCACTGCCCCATTGAATGAAGTTCTACTGTGGTACCTTCATCTAGAAGCAGTATAGAGGGATTTCGTACGAGCGCCCGAGCGATGCTGATCCTTTGCCGTTGTCCTCCACTTAGGCTAGTCTTGCCGACTATAACAGAGATAAGCCATGATATTCCAAATAGTAACACATTAAACAACTTACTGATAGTATCAAACCCATTTGGCAAATCCCAGATGAAATCACAATTCGCCGCCCTTGCCGCATCTTCGACGTCGGCCCTCGTCAAATTTGGTGAACCATAAGCAATGTTTTCATGGACAGTGCCGGCGAAGAGGACAGGATCTTGAAAGACAACTCCGATGCGTGATCTCCAGGACTCGGGCGTGAACTCGCGAATGTCTATGGAATGTTTTAGAGGAATTATCTCCGCAGAAGTTGCGCAAGCACTCACCAGTCCCATCGAATGTGATGCGGCCGTCTTCGGGATCATAAAAGCGACTAATTAAAGCCTGAATTGAACTCTTCCCACTACCGCTCGAACCACTACGCCTCAAATCAGTTCTGTTGAAGATTCATTCAAATATAGGACTTACACAAGTGCCACACTAGTTCCCTGCTCAATAGTCATATTGATACATTTCAAAACTTGCACTTCCATTCTCGATGGGTATCGGAATTTCACATTCTCAAAAATGATTGGTCCGTTACAAGAATGAGCAAGATGAGTACCAACATCCAAGGGAATAGTAGAATGACGGTCAAGAAGCCAAAATACTCGAGAGCCGGCTCCGACCCCTCGCATAAGGCCGGTGAAGAAACCTGTCAATCCAGATACTGAGCCGCCCACGTATCTATTGACCGGTCATTACTGAACATGCCTTGGGAAAGTTGATCTTACGCGCTGTACATCAAGAGGGAGGTCAAGTCACCGACAGTAATGTGTTGTATTGACACAAGATGACCTCCTGAAGATCCCATGAGATTTTTTCTTTTCTTCTCAAGATTGTAGCCTTGACTGACTTACCGTAACCCAGTAAACATAACATGGCAAGATTTCCTGTGAGTCCGGTCAAGCCCCAAAATATACCCGTCATGTACGCCTCCTTTTTTGCCAGCTGGAATACATTATCGACTTTCTTGCTAAACAGGCCGGCTTCCAAAGCTTGTGAGTTGTAAGCAGCTACAGTTTTGAAAGCGTTGAGCTTTTCCTCAGCTATCTTGGACATATCTCCAACAGCGTCTTGCGTTTGGTTTGATAACTTTCGAAGGTATCTCCCATAGAAAACCTGAAGAGTATAAGCAGATATTACAACGACCGTAATGCAAGACATACAGCCCCTAGGGATACAGGTGGGACAACACAAAGCATCACAAAGGTCAATTTGGCAGAAATCCAAAACATAGCAGCCACGCCAACAGTTGCAGTGATCAGAGCTCTAATGTAGTTTTATGTTAACCTTGCAAACTTGGTGAGATGAAGGAAACGCCTAACCTCAGACCATCAGACAAGTTGCTTGTCACACTGTCTCCTAATATATTGGCATCGACGCTTAGTCGCGACACAATATCACCAGCCGATCGATCTGCAAACTCGGGTTCTTGTCGAAGGGTTGAGAAGTAGGCTTGGTTCCTGTTTTTATTGAATCCATTGCAACGAACAGTGAAAGAATGGATAGCTAACTTACCTAAGTCGAGCAATGATTCTCTGTCCACATGTACGCATAATGATTGCTCGTCCTGCACATAGTGCTAGTCAATATACAGTTTGCCGCGGGAGATATATGCATACCGGCATTAGCAGCTGCGCCAACGCAAAAAGTCGCAGCTAGTAAACCAGCTGCAGCTGGGAACGAAAGGCCGAGAAATGTCGACTGACATTGACTAATAAGCCTTCCAGCGAAAAATGGAAATAAATCAAACCTACAGAGTTAGTAGAGAAGAAATCGATAAGCTTCCCAATAGTCAGAGGGACTAGCATAGAAACGGAGCTAGACACCAACAGCTGGCAACAGTCATCAATAGTATTCACAAGCTGATCCTAGTGTCAAAACCATACGTACAAAACCTATAGCTATCGAAAGATCCTTTCTTTCAGGCTTTGCCAGCATCAATAATTTAGTGACGCTGCTTGACCCTAAATCCTCATTACCAGCCTTGTCTTCAACAGGCTTCAATGAGATGTTGGACATCAAATGTGACGCTATTGATTGGCGTGTAACAGCTACTGAAGGTTTCTTCTCATTCGAGGCTTCTGCCGATGACTGTACATCCTTCAGTTTGGAATTAGATGAAGAGGAAGTCGAGTATCGACAAGAACGGCTCGAGAACAAGTGGTGCTGACTCGACTGAAGGAGAAAATACGAGCTTTCTTTTCGCTTGTAGAAGCATCGTGCTGGGTTACAGCAAGTCAGCGCTGTAAATTTTCAATGGCCCCAAGTCATCTGCATCACTGAAACGTACATTCTATCAGTGGTCTCATCGAATCCATGAAGGTCCTCTGTACTATTGATTGCGATGGGTACGAAGGGGCAAAGAGCTGCTGACGCAGCTGTGTATGCCGCCCCAGCCTCTTCCCAAGCATAACAACAGCTCAGTGAGGCTTTCTTTTCCTTATGTTCGTTTTGAAGAAATATCAAAGAAAAAGAAATGGAAAGATGAAAGAAAGTTATGCGTCATTGGTATTCACCAAATGTGGATAATTATCGGGAAAATGTTTATCTTTTGATTCCGTTGGAATTTTAATTACAACTGAGATTTAGATATTATAAATTACGGGATAGAACTTTTCCATTCTACTTTTAAAAAAATTAAATCTTTACCTACTAACCTTACTAAACAAATCAAATAGAAAGTATTTGTCCAATCATCTATATCAAAACATTATTCAGTGTGGCTGTGGGTGTTGTACGTTTGAAATAGCAAGAACAGCAAATGGAGTTGGAAGGTAAATATTAGAGGATAAGAGAGTTGTAGAGGAAAGCCAAGCTGATATGATTGAACTACTGTGTGTCTATCCGCACAAGTAATGATGCATCCAGAATGCTTCTGGTCTGGACTAAGGAACATAGCCCAATCACCTGGCTCTACATGTTTGGCTCCCACTTGTCCCATTTTCCTTTTCTCAACCACTGATTCTGGAGCGCAAGTATAGCTTCACTCTCTTCCTGCTTTCTCTTGCCTCTTAAAAGCTCCCACCTTCTCTCTGACCACGATCTTAACGCTTCTCTATCAACTGCCTCTAACCTCAACCTCGTAAATTGTCCTTCACTTAATGCCCAAGGATCCCCAGAGACATGCCTCACAATCAAATTGATTACTTCTGCAGGAAGATCCATAAGTCTGAAAAAGTTGTATGATGGTTGATCAGAAGATATATCAGATATAACTCTCTTTGCCGTCTCCTCATCCGAAACGGGTAAGGCATTCAGAATGATTCTGGCAGGTCCTATAGTTTTCGTAGCCGCCAATCTCACTCGTTTGGTCAGAATGCTATTGCGGGCGAGAAGAGCCGGTAATCGAGCATGCACTTGATATTCTAGTAGCTCTCCTTCTTCGTAATTGTCTATCGTCAGTTCGAGCGTAGTGAGGCCCTGCTCATCTTCCGTTGTTTCTGGGTAATTGTTTGCTAGTAAACCAACATTGGTCAGGGAATAATTTGCCTCCTCTATGGCATCCACAATCTTGGTGACACCTTGAGCACCTAGACGATTGCCATTGAGCAACAAGAACTCTAGGTTCTTTGACCGCGGCGACCGGATGTAATCTGCTATCACAGACGCAGCTGAAGGCGGAAGCCTACAGGCAGCGATATGTAATCCTTTCAAAGAGGATGAATTGAGAAGCGACATGAATCGTTTGAAACCTTCAGGATCAATAGAGGGGTTATTTGTCAAACTGAGCATTTCCACATTTGACATGTTTAGAGAGGTCATGACAGATTCCACGTTATCCCTCAATGTAATCAAATTGCCCTGGAGGTAGATATATCGTAGGAAGACATCTTTTTTGGCGTATGCGATAATACTGTCGAAAGCTTCATCGTTGATGTCGCATGCGGCCAAGTTGATCTCTTGCAGACCCCAGAGTCCGAGTTCTGATGCAGAGTACCGCGTTCTAATAGTGGAAAGGCCTTTGAAAAGGGTGAGAGCTCCGCTAGGACCGAGAGGGTTGTGAGAGACATTGAGACGGCGGATTTGACGAGTAATTTGAGGCAAGATCCTTAAAGCTAATTGTTTCAGACCTCACGCAATCGCATCTTCCTTGAGTCAAATTACCGAGACTTACCACCTTCTTCGGCGGCAAAGCCATGGTCTGGGAGATAGACAAGATCGGTATTGGACCGCAGGGCAACTGCCATTGGGGTAAATGCGAATAGGTCGATGCTCCTAACACAATCTGCTTGTCTTGGACGATAGATATCACTGTGGTTGTGTGCAAGGTGCCGTAAGGACTAGATGACTCTTTTCAAGCAGATTGAAGTGTTGTAATTTGAATGTAAATGTTGTAAATCAATGTTGACATTATGTTTATTGCTTTCTATTGACTATCATTGCTAGGAGGTTCAATAGGATTGGTGACGTCACGAACAAACCATTTGTTTACAAAAATATCAAGATAAAACTCTCCATATTATAATATAAAAAAGAATCTCTTGAAAGTCAATAGATGCTGGGACATAAAGCAGCTATTGTGGCAGCCTTATGCCTACTAATTGTACTCTTGCTACGTATCTATCAGCTCTTACCATCCAGATCACTAGCAAAACAACGACGACCAAGAGGCTCAGAATGTTCCATGGTCATATTTCTAGGCTCTGGTATGTATGCTAATTGGAATAAGAATGAGTGCTAAACCAACGCAGGAGGCCATACAAGTGAGATGAAGACACTATTGTCAACTCTAGATTTCCATCGGTACAGACCAAGAACTTATATCTACTGCCATGGAGATAACCTCTCTCTCAAAGTTGTCTCGGAGCTTGAATCGAGTAACGGTGGTCAAGCCAGTTCGCAGGTGGGATCTGAAACTGAACAACGGGACAGAGAAGTCTAATAAACCATAGGATTATCACCTCTTGGCTCTCCCACGAGCTCGCCAGGTAGGACAATCTGCCATTTCGTCCATTTTCTCAGTCATCAAGACATTAGCTGTCTGTATTCATCACATCTTCATCTTAGCGATGCTTCAGCATCCTACTAAGCCGTTTGCTGATTTGCTGGTTGGAAATGGACCTGGGACATGTGCTGTGGTCATTGCGGTTTCATGGATTCGACGAGTAAGTAACAAAGTGTAGAGACCAATCTCTGTACTTACATGGTTCAGATACTGGGACTGTCCTTCACTCGCATTATTTATGTAGAGTCTTTTGCCAGAGTGACATCGCTTTCGTTGAGTGGTAAACTCGTTCGACCATTTGTAGATCGCTTCTTGGTTCAATGGCCTGAAGCCAGTGATGCCAAAGCTGAATATAGGGGATGGCTTGTATGAAACTATTATGCATTTTGGGTATAGAGATACAACAATACAAGTTCCTCTGAGATGTCTATACTGTTTGTAAAATCTCGTTCAGAATCCTATCTTCGCGACCATCAATGTCTTTCTTTTTTGTCTCTTCTGCCAAAGAACCTGTCATCAACCACATAACTTCTTCTCTCTCTTGTCTCTGCCGTACTCTATGTGCCATGCAGACCTTCCACACGCCTTCAACGTTGAATAGTGTGGCATACCAGTTTTCAATATCTTCCTCTCCCAAATTCTTCTTCAATAGATCTCTGATATCGGGTACTTCACCTGCCCAATCGGTCCGCAAGCAGAATTCGTTTATCCAGTTACTCATAGTCTCTTTTCCTTTTTGCGAAGAATCTTTTGTACCAAAGTGCTTTTCATAAAGTCTAGTCTCAAAATCTTCAGGCAGGTCAAAGCCGCCGAGGAGTAAACGATGGGCGCGTACAAAGTCTGGGAACGTTCGAACTGCTCGTTGGGTCAAGGTAGAATGTAGCGCTGGGTGACCGTTCACTGCAGAGAAGAGATTGGATATATGAATGGAGAGAGGCGGGTGGATGTATGTGAACGGGAGAAGCAGAGCCAATATAGATATGTACTACAGATGACAGATCAGCTAGTCCCTATTGCAATTTTGATACCTACAGACTTTGGAACGATAGCGCCTAGACGAAGATCGCGAGGGGGAAGACTGATAACTGACGGGTGCAATGATGTATTACACCCAAAGTGGTCAATCTGAGAGCCTTGGTCAGCTTCTTACCCACACGATTTACAAGAGAGATACACACCACCCAACATGGCACCTTTGTCGTCTTTTGCCTGATCCATATTATTAGAGGATTGAACCTCCATGTCCTTGTTCTCCGCTCTCCATCCTCTCCTACAGGATCTATCCAAACTTCTATCTGCTTCTTTCGTAGATATTCATTAATCTTCATCTGTACGGTGCTTGGAGCATTTTCCAGACCCGTCACTATCAGCACATCGGGTAGATCTAGGCGTGCTTGATCTAGATTGTGATAAGAGGTCTCAGTTTCAGAATCAGCAAATCGCTGGTTCCACCCTTTGACAGTCGCCGTTCTTCGGCTTGGGGTATGAGCTAATTTGGGAGAGTGTCGGGGACCGCGACTGAAGATGAGCGGGTCATGCCTGAAAAGCTTCCATGGAAGCTCTTCCGTGTGTGTTGAACGACCTAGAGAGATGTAACCGGTCGACAAGCCAAATATAGATTGAACCATCTATATCCATGATCAGCATGCAGCTCATTCCAGGTGTCATAAGCTTACAGCCTGAACAACTTGTAAAATCTCGTTCCTTCCATACTCTTCAACGTCCACTATCAATCCACCCTTGTTGACAATGAGTACCAGAAGCAAGATGGAAAATAATGAAGGGTTAACGGACCATCCCTTAAGATTTGGATGTTGTTGAACATGCTTTAGAAGAAGGGGAGTAAAGCCGGCAGCTCCTGGATCTGGTAGAGGCATGATTGGGACTTCAAGTGTGGTAATAGCATTACAATATTGTTGATAGAGTAATTGAGATAGAGATACAAAATGATAATAATAATAACAATATTATCTATCATTTGAGTAATTTCGCCGGTTATTAACTTTTGCGACCATTCATCTACATTTCCTGCAATTTACAATCTTTCTTTTTTCCATTCATTACATTTTGTCAAATCATTCTATCAGGAATTCTCATCTATACCATGCGCTCTGCAGCGATACGTAAGAGACTGTTATGGTGTTTTACTGCAAGGCCCGCCACTCAATCTCAAGCCAATTTGCTATATCAAAGAAGATATGGTTCAACAAAGATTGGTATTGACAGTTGGTCGTCGAATTACAATTCTCTCCCGAGCTCGCCTGGTAAAGCCCTACTATTTGCTGGACTTGTATGTGCTGTCTCAAAAGAGTATAGCAAAACTTATTCTCGACTTAACCAATTGTAGGGTTCATACCCACATACGCCTCATGCACCTACTCCTTCTTCACTGAAGATATGGGATGAAGCTTCGGATGCACTACTGAGTCCTGACATGACATTTGGATACCAGCCACAAGGAATTTCTGATGTAGGAAGGGTAAAAGGAGGTATGAGAAGCTGGGTCGAAGGAAGAAGTCTGGTAAAAGGATCTCTTGATTTTAAACCAATGTGCTGATTTGTCCATTGGTTAGGATGAGCTTATGAGAAGACCAGACGTGACTGCTGCCTTTATCTTGACTTCATCTATTGCTATCCTTGCAAGTGAACAAGTCTGTCGAATTCCAATAGAGATACATTGCATTCGTTGACTTGAAATTTGCTAGGAAAAGGCTGGTTATTCAACACTTGTACCACCTGAGACAACACATCTTGCTGGTCACGGCTTCATCGGTACACTGTCAACTTTAGTTGCCGCAGGGCGCTTGGATCTTGCTACTGGGGTCCGATTAGCGGTATGTAAGCTATCATCCTCACTTGTATCCAGCCAATTCGCCTTATAGCGCATATATGCTTCATTACCGCCTAGTCCACCTGGGCGTTCAAGGCCACATTTGACCACCGTTCTCTCTGCACGCCACTTTCATTCTCTCTCTTCTCCGTCGTTCTACGTTCCACCTGCAGAGCTGCCTTATACGCCAAGCGATCTCTCTCCTCCTGTTTCTTCCGAAGATTATGACTCGGCAGAATCTGAAAAAGTGTCAATGCCGGTTAAACGACGGAGAGTGATGCAACTGATTTTGGATGAGATCCATGGGTTGGAAAAGGAGTGGATAGAACAGAGCAAAGATGGACAAGAAGAGTGGGCTGGAGCGGGAATTATCAACAGTAGCAAAGTTTTAGTTGTTTCGGTAAGATTCAATTCCTAGCAGTGGCTATGTGTATATCAGAAACTGAAGGACAAGCAGGGAACGCATCAGGCCATATTGCAAATCATTGAGCGCCTCCAGCAGCTCAACCTTGCAAACCCCGTTATGGACGTACATATGCCTTGTCCATACCATACCAAACTCATGAACCACGCTGTTCCTAAATTCAGAGATGTTTTAGAAAGATGTCACTATTCAGATGTATCGGGAGGACCGGTCGTTTTAGACCCCGTAACAACTCGACAGGTAGGTTTTAGCATATGTTTAAATGATGAGTTCTGACAGAGAGACAGATCGGTCCATTGGCCACTGCCCTGCTCCCACACCTTACTGCACAACTAAGATGGCACAAAACCCTTGTCCGATTGTATTCCTCGCCAAACCCACAAATCGACAGGTTCATCACTGTCGGACGAGGCGCTAAAGGCTTGGGTATCATGTTGAGAGGAGAACTAAAGAGGAGGGCACAAGGTGCTGCACCTATCACAATCGAGGAAATGGGCGTTGGTGCAAGAGACGAGAGGATAACAAGGATACTCAGAGGACGGTGAGAGAGGACAATTGTTCAATTTCTATGAGGTGTGAAGGGTATTTAACATCAATTATGATATGAAACGTACCATGTGTTTGTACATGTATTTTAGAAGCTCATGACTAGTAATGAAGTTGTAAACGTTCTTACATGCGACAGAAACTCTGACGGATATATATTCATCTATAGTCTCATCTTAAAATTCTCAAACTCAGGGTTAAAATCTACCAAAGAATTTTTTCTATATACACACAAATACAAGCAGCCGCTGGCCAGCTGAAGTTATAGGCGAATATACAAACAATAGCAATAGAACACTAGTGCTTCTTAAACCTTTTAACAGAACCTTCAGCCTTTTTCGGTACTTCATCAGTCTTTTCGACAACCTCAGCCTTTGAAGCATTGACGTAGTTGTAAACTTCATCCATGACAGGTTTGGCTTGCTCCTATAATCGTAATTAGACATGACGCGCATCCTCCCCAATGTGAACTCACAACAATATAAGAAGCAAGCTTGTTGGATTTTTCTTGAAGAGTCACATCTTTGGCAAACAAAATTGTCTTGAAATCAGCGCCTGCCTTGTATACGCCCTAATTCAGGTATCAGTTGAGCCACATCGTCCTTGGCGCTGACACCTAGGAATGACATGAGGGCCAACCCACGTCAAGCAAAATAGCAGGCAAATGGGCGCCGTGCTCTGTAAGGTGTTGCAACTGCTCCAAAAAGTGGTGTGCCAAGTCTTGAGACTGATGGATAGTTGCAGAGGCGCGGCTACCAATTGCAGAGTTGATGGCAGCAGTCCTAGCAACCACGTCGGAGATAATGGGGTTGATTCGCTGACATAAAATGTAAGCTGGGTTTGTGTTGAAATGTCATGATCAACTCGCAGTGTCATAAACCCCCTTGGCCTGTTTCACGACGACCAAATCCCCAGTAGGAGTGGTAAACGGGTCTTCTTTCATGAGCAATTGCAGTACTATGGAAACGAGATAGCTCGCTTACAAGGAAAGGTGGCAGCTGCCCGATCAAAACTGACAAAGGTCAACTCTATCTTGAAAAAGGATGATCAACAGATAACTCACGTAGCCACGGCCAAGCCATCTGCTGTCTCCAAGAGGGGTTTCGTCTTTGAAAGCACAGGTGTGGCGACCTCATAACCCTCTGTGCGATTATTTATTAGCTGTATTGGCTTTGCCAGTGCAACGAGTCAAGATCTCACTGGAAGCGAGACCGACAGCAGTATTGTACAACCTGGCAGTCAATGTGTTGGAGGTGATCAACGCACTGTAGTGGCAATCAGTACCACTCAGTTTCGTCTCATTCCGATAAAACTTACTGAGCATACAAGACAGAATCATGGATGATGGGTACACTGTCAATTTTAGAGACGATTTCAAAGTCTATAGGCGATCAAAAGTCAGCGTAAATTGTAATAAAACAACGTACGGGGTGTCCCAACAGCAGAAGAGGTTTTGGCAGCCATTTTGAAGCTACAAGATGCGACTAGAGGAGCACAAGTCAGAAACAATCAACAATTCACAACTTCGAATAAATAAGCCTCCTTGGACAGGGCCAAAGTCCACAGGGAAGATCGGAAAGATCACAACAACCTTTGGATAAAGTGTTTGTCTAGTGTATTGATTAGAACGCCATCCTCTTCGTCAACATGACATTCAAGCTTTCTAGATCTGCCATTGATTTGAAACTTTTGGACCTTGAAAGCGTAGAGAGAGTTGAAGCATTGCTCATAGATAAGAGCAGTGGCAAATCCACCCTTTTGATACCACCGTATAGCGTTTGCCATCCAGTCAGTATGTATCCAGCACACTCACATTTACTCTTGTTTTGTCTTTATTGCAAGGTGAAATACATAAAGAAAAGAAAAGAAAAGATAAGAATAATTCATTTTCATACATTTCAAGAATTCTAACCAAAATTCCCACGGCCGTTATCAGTTGCGCACGTCATTTCCCTGTGGCGTTGGGTAGTAATCCACATCAGAAAAAAATCATGACGTGGAAGCGGACATAACCGCCAAAGAATCAAAGGTGGAAAACGCCGCTTCTTTTTCTTTGTCTATTTTGAATTTGTTTTTGTCATTGGAGAAAATTGCCATGGACCCAAGAGCTTCGATACCCCAAGTTCCTCTATATTTGACTTCAATCGTTATCATATCCCCCTCTAATGCGCCGCTCTTTGTCCATTCGTTCACAGGCGAACAGGATCAGATGAGACATTACCATCTGGGTCATGCCGCTGTCGATGTCATTGAGGAACGGAGTGAGTGGGATGTGGGCAGGTATTGAGGGTTATGCTTACGAGACGTAGTTTCGATGACGTCGATGCCGACGAAGCCTGCAGACTCTTATCTTGGGCTGCTGTTCTGTATGGAAGACATGGCATTGTAGGTATTGCGAGATATTGACGATGATTGGTTTCTGATGGCACTTGGTCATGATAGCTATGGGTTTCAGACCACCACAAAACTTCGGATGGTTCTGTCAGTAGCCTTGGTGGACGCCATGATCAAGGATTCAGACATAGTCGCTGTCGGTTCTCCATCATGCTGTTTGGGCATCTTTTGACAATTCCTTGATGTAGATTTTTCGGGCAATCCATCACATCATTCTCACTGCTTCACAAAATCCCTTTTTGTCGCTCCCCCCGTCATTCCATGCCCATTCAGCTGACTCATCCAAAGAAGATCCGAGAAGAAAGTTGAACACGCAAGTCGCAACTTCGAAAATGTTTTTGAGTGGACCAGAAGATTTGAAACCCGAGTGGTTCAAAAAGAGCAAGGCATTTAATGATGGAATCAAGGCTATTGGAGAAATGTTGAAGGGAGGAAGATGATGGTCTTTGTAGCATTGTATAGGTGCGTCACGTTTTTCGAGTTGGAACCGAGCTGACCGGCTTTTATTTGCAGGGTTTTTAGTGTTGTATACCATGCATGATATGCCATCTACAATGGTAAGAGTCTGTCCAAACAATCGTCAAGCTGGGTTGTGCATCTGCACTTGGTCATGACACTTTCATCGCCAGCAGTATCTCCACTGGTGTATGGATTTATATTTCAGTTATAGTAGCCGTCTTCGGTCAGGTTACTAGCTGGACTTTGTCGGCTGACCTATAGTCTATAAATGCCTTTAGTTGACACAGCTTTCTTGTTTAGTGGTCGCTGTGACAGATACGGGGCTGAAATTTGTATTTTTTCGTTGTTTACTCAAATTATGCAGCCATATACATGTGGTAATATCACATAGATCTTCGTAACCAATGCAAAACTTGATTTCCCATATCTCGCCAATGTTCATCATCCCACTCATAGCCCATGGCGCCCTCGACTTCTTGCAAACTTTCATATCGTTTACCAATCAGAGACAGCGCAAGAGAATCGAGAAATGCTTGTCTTTCGGCAGTTGTAGTTGGATTAGAATGGAGAGAGGGCGAGAGGTGGAAAGTAAGAGATGTCAGAACGGCGTGGCGAGAGGTAAGAGAAACCGACTAAAGATGAGATTTCAGATACTTGAAAGTTTCACACAAAAGGAAGAAAGTACAAGATCACCCCATGAAAAGTTTCCCTCAATGTTGTTACTGAATTCTGGCGTTTGACCATACTGCCATTCCCATTCCATCAGCTCCTGGTACCCCTTCCAGACTTCGTTCTCCTTTATGTTCTCTTTTATCACTGTATGCGTTTTCATGGGCGTATTGGGTGACGAGTAAGCTTGAGAGAATTCATTAAGAATTGCATGCACAAAGTCTTCATGGTGGATAGGTTTAGATGAAAGAGGCAGGTGGTGATTGAGTGTCGTAACAGGAGAACGATGTGAGGCTACCCCCTTTGTTTTCATTTTTGGCTATAAGGTCTCATCAGAAGGCATTTCTGAAAGAACAAAAGGTGCTTGCAGAGCTGGACTTGAGAGACTTGCCAAGCTCTGCAAGAGATGATGATATAAGCATTGTCCCATGATGATAAGCCCGGTGCTGGATAATCTTGTAAGCTGATCCAGAGACGTAAATCCCCAGAACAAAGTCAATATTCCTTGTAGAGTGTCAACATGAACAAAGCGACTCATCTTATACTCTCGTTCTCCATCTTTTATCACGATATCATTCCTCTCATTCACGCTACAGCCACTGATACCCAGCTTTGAGCGAACAGCACGAGCTACCAGTTGGGCACCATGCGATCTTGTGAAGAGTAATCTCGGCAAGATAATTGAAAAATTTGTGTTACCTATGTCCTGCAGCGTGGCTTAGCGTTGTTCTTTAACTAGCAGTAGACGTACATGATAAACCGTTCCTCCTCCTGACCGCCTGCGTACAAGAGGGATGGATTCTTCCCTCAAAAACCTTGGACTCGTCTCTTTCCATGGATTCTGAATCATCTGTCAGCTAACTCAGACAAGCTGGCGTGTGCGTAAGCATACTTGATTTCTTCCTATAACCACACAAGGAGAGTTTCGGTACAAAAACAACACTGGCTGGTTGTGCGGAGTGTTTCTGAGAAGCCTTCATATGAAATGTCAGATTCAATCGCCTATGCTGTCTACCAACCAGTCTTCATAGGACAGATTGAACCATGGATCATGACTCTCAGAGATGTACGAAGCAGGCTATATTTCCTGCGTTAGTGGTAAGAAGATAAAGCTACGACCCACAGCTTCCAGCTGAATATGGTCAGCTGCTGGCGTCTGTGGTTGTGCTTGCTTGAATTGGAGACAAAGACTGGATGTGGAGAAGCGTTTGACAGTTGTAGAGGCAAATCGAGGACAAAATCGTATATGCATCGTGGTTAATAGCATAATGATAGTTTTATGATAAATTTAGAATGTCATTAGAAAGTGGCTAAATTGACGTCAAAAGAAAGTCACAAGAGCGGAATCAATTCCAAGCATCAAGACGCGTTCAAGATGGGTCGAGTCAACTTTGAAATGTGTTCTTCGCGTCAAATTGATTTATTTCATGTATTTCGTCTTCTTGGTAAATGAGCAAGGATGAACAGAAGAGGCCATCTGTCCACAAAAATACCCCAAGTCAAGCTGCGTCCAGCACCAGCTAGAGCACCAAATGCGGAACGGGAGTCATCTCCCATCAACAAGATGGACGAGGAAATCTTGCGGATGGCTCTCTTGGAGGCGGAAGGTAAGTCGTTCGAGAGTTATGGCCTGCTCATTTAAAGCACTAGATGGAGATGGCCTTCGGTCGATTAAATCACCCAAACCGTTGAGAGGTGTTTGTATCACATTCACCGGTGTGGAGAACAAGGTGAATTGGGTCTGCTAGGAGTTTGCTGGAAGTCACTGACATGATGACAGGCGTACCTTGGAGGACTAGCCAAAGAATTAGGGGCCCAGGTGGAGACTGCCTTAACTAAAAGTGTTACCCATGTTGTTGCTGTCGGGTTTGATTCACCTAAATACCATGTGAGTAAAACTCAATGGCTTTTAGCTCATATGTTGCAGTTCGCCGTCGAGCACCGAATACCAATCATGACTCCTGAATGGATCAAAACCGCTCATAAATTGTGGATAAACGCTGAAGAGTTTAGTTTTGAAGAGAACCAAGAAAATCATCGGTTACTGCCATTTTTGGGACTTAAAATTTCAATGTCTGGTATCGAAAAGTGCAAGTTTCTTACTTGTATCTCATTTTTTTGCGCTCATCATAGATTAAGTGGACCGTCGGAAACTTATAATCAAATACATAACTGCCAATGGCGGCGAATACCACAAAGACCTCGATCATGTCTGTACCCATCTCATTTCATCTAAACCTACCTCCGATCCACGCCCTTCTGAAAAGTTAAAATGGGCTTTACGGGAGAATGCTGAAGTGGAAGCATGGCGCCGGAAAGGCGTGAAAGATGGCAAACATGAAATTATCATTGTTTATGAAGAGTGGATATGGGACTGTGTGGCTTATAAAGGAAGATGGAAAGAAGACAGATATGATGCCAGGAAACCCCGACGAGGAGGGAAAGTGAATCCTGGTGCGTTTTTCTAGTTGAGTTACCTTGTTTCTCTAATTGTAAGATAGATGATGTGATCAACGGAACCCTCGATTTGCCAGAGATTGAGCGTAAGGTTGTGGCTAGCAGCACAGTAGCTCTTGATACTTTCGATGCCACTGAGCCTGTTTCGGTACGGCGTCGCAAACGAGGACAGGACCTGAATTCGCTTGTGGGAGAGATCGTTCCTACCACAGGAGACGATAGCGCTAGAGATACACTTGAACGGCAAAAAGATGATGGTGCCAAGGAGCCACCTCTCAAGAAGACAAAAGGTCCCATAAGAAGCTCAATGGTCCATTTATCGCGTACAGGCTCTTTTGCGATACCTGAAACATCAGCAAACCTGGCTCCTAGGTCTTTTCCAATTGCGCCGGTTGAATCAGAAAAAACATCGCTCATACCAGAAGTTGAGAACAATGAAGCCACAAGAGCACAAGATAAAGCAGACGAATGCGATCCTATATGTTTCAAAGGCCTTACATTTGCCAACGCCTCAAAAGGCTCGTGGCCAGAGATGGAAAACGCATTGACAAGGCGGGGTGCTACTATTGTTAGCGAAGAAGATTGGCGAGCGGGAGTGAAATGCCAATACGCTTATGTTCGAATGTATGCTCAATACATGCTCTTAATTTGAGCTTGCAGTTGACGCATATTTAGGGACCAGAAAGTTTTGATACCAGAAGGTTCAGATACAGAGCCAGTGACAGAAAATTGGGTGGAGGCTTGTGCTAATCATAATCGAATCCTATCTACTTTTAACCACATCTCATTTAGACCACTAGATATTGAAATTCCCATCCCAGGCAAGCTGCTTTTATTGTCTTTGCATATGTTTACTGACCATCGGCAGGTTCTGAGAAACTTCATGTTCATCTTTCTGGTTCCGAGGACCAACAAACATCTTGCTTTACTCGTCGCCTTGCACGAGCTCTGGGTGTGCCTTCAGAAGATATTGTCCACCGCGGGACTACGCATTTAGTATCTATTCGGACTGATGGAATCAAAGTTCGTCGAGCGAGGACCTGGGGGGCAAAAATTGTAAAGCACAGTTGGCTGTGGGCCATGGCAAAATCGGGCAAGATTGAGCCATGGCAAAACCACGAGCTGTTCATTCCTCCCGAAAACCTCCGTACGTTTTTTTTAGTATTTATTGATAAGTACTTATACACTTGTAGGCTCAAGCAAACCAGCTTCTGTCAAAAATACGTTGATAGCAAATTCCTCTGCTGCATCAGAGCCAGGAAGCGAGGAGTTTGACCCAGATCGAAGAAAACAATCCTTGCTATTAAAAACAGAACCGTCCCAACTTCCAAAGGGCCACTCTCGAGCTCTGATAACCGCGCCCACTCTTGTGGACCAACCCTTGGTTGAAGGCGACTTGCCCATAAACAGTCACGTGTCAACCTCTGCATGTGTAGCCCTTGCAGGCTCCAATCCAATTGAACAGCCCGAAGCGTCTACCAGAATTGGCGTCAGAGGCTATTCTTCTGCTCCAGCTCCTCGTTTAAGTCCTTTTGCGAAATCAATATCGCCCATGCCCACTGCCAGTGACATCTCTTCTTCGTCTATCACATCTTTCAAAACTTCGAAACTTTCGCCTACCAAATTATCACAGAAGGCAACTGCAGGATCTAATAAAACTGCCGCGTTGAAAAGCGGGAAAGATAAAAACCATATGACGGAGGCGCTGAGACAACTGGCGGAAGGACCAAATGGGACACCAGGACATGTACCTAGAAGAAGCAGGCCATCTGCTCGCATCAAAGTATGTACTTTAATCAACCTGATATCATAGAAACGATATTGACGATATTGGACAGAATACCCGGTCACCAGCCATCGATTCTCCTAATCTCTCTCCCTCCAAACTCTCTTCTGCACCCATTGAAGAACAAGAGTCTATACAACCAGAGGATGACCCCTTGAGAGATGCCGCCAATGGTAATGTAGAAGAGAGCATGAAGATTTCATACATTGATCAGAATTCAGAAAGAGAAAGGAACAAGCTCATGGCACTGTTTGGCGGGGGAAGCACATCCAAAAGAAAAAGATAGATGTAGTTGTATGCATTTACCATTTTGCATACTTTTTTTTTCTTTTGCTCATTAGTCATTAGCCGTCGGCCATCGCCGCTTTTCCATCACGTGCTGGGCACGTGGTTATGACTTTTCTGCTTCCGGGAAATTCCTTAGTTTCTAACAGTGCACACAAAACTTCTTTTATCTTGTTTTTCGTCTTTCCTTTCACCATTTCATTTTGATTTTGATTTGTCAAAGAAACCAGAAAGCTTCAGAAAGAAAGCTAGTCAAGCTTGCCCCGATGGCACACCTCGCTGGCAACTCGGAGTGATTGTCTGGCATCTTCATGTACCCTGTCTTACTTGCTCTTTTGCCTATATTCCTGGCACTAGCTTTGGCATCTCCCGAACCGGCGGCTCTCATTCCTTTTCAACAAATCACTCGCCAGTCTTCAAGTTCTGCGGCGACGCCAACGCCTCGAGTTACGATCAATCATGATGTTCATCCCCTTGTCCTTATTTCGACAGTAGACGGTGCGTTGCACGCTGTGGACAGACGTACAGGCGAAGAGAAATGGATTCTGGATGAAGGCGAGCCACTTGTGGGTGGAAGAATGCGTGGGAATATGGAGGAGGAATTCATCGTTGAGCCGTTGAGTGGGAGTCTTTATGCCTTTGAAGAACAAGAAGGGGAAAGGCCGAAAATGAGAAAGTTGCCTTTATCGGTGGAGCAGTTGTACGTCTCGAGAAAAGACTGCGCTGGTTTTCTGACTTGTGATTCTGTAGGATTGAATTGTCTCCATTCACCTTTCCCGACCATCCGAGTCAAATTTTTACGGGCTCCAAGCATACTTCTTTAATATCTATTGATCTTCGAAATGGCGAACAAATTGACTGTTTCTCCCCTTCTGCTCTCAATTTCTCGCAATTTGACGATTCTGCTGTATGTGAAAATGAAGAATTAGATGAGCTTGAGAGGGGTAAAGCTTTATCTCCACAAGATACACTTTTTGTGGGGCGAACAGATTATCGTCTAACTATCCATTCACCTCCATCATCTTCGTCAGGGCTAGCTACCTATACATCCACTGTTTATGCAAACCAAGAAAAGAAAAATGGACCGAGTATTCAGGAGATTTCATACTCAACATACACACCCAATACTTTCCACCGTACGCTCGCCGATACTTGGCAAAAGTCAGGAGTAAACCGTCAGCGATGGGGACCTGACAATGAAGAACCTCGTATCCGAGTAGAGCTTGGCTTTGACGGCAAAGCTTTGGGAGTCAAACCTGGCGGAGGAATCGTCTGGAACAAAGAGCTGGGAATTGTTGGTATAGGGGTTTATGAAATCCTTATTCCAAGAGAAGGCGTTGGAGCACCCATACTTGTGCCCCAATCTCCTGCGTACCTTCCTGCACTGTTTCCTGAACCTGCTGATCCTAGAACATTCAACATACGCCGTTCCCCGCCAGCAACATACATTGGCACTTTACCAAGAAGCTTCACACTCCCCCCCTCTACCAACTCATCCAGCGACTCTGTTAACAGCAAGGATCTTCATTTCGCTCTCTCTTCTTCTTCGTACCCTCTCATCAACTTTGCTCGTCCTCCTCAACCTGGATCGTTTTCAGACGGTTTGTTTTATATTGCTGAGGATGTAGAGGGCAGTAAAGGACTTTTGCCATACCTTATTGACCCCCCTAAGGGAGTCGAGGATCATGACTCTATTGTGAAGGAGAGTCATATCGTCCAAAATCAAACAGGCAAGAAGGTGGTCGGTTGGTGGAAAAGATGGCTTGTGACGCTAGGCATGGTGTTGATTGTTGTTGGTGTAGGTATTGTGGGATTTGCAAAAGGGAGGACTAGAGAAACGGAGTTGGATAGGATTAATAAGACATCATTGCTGTTGCCTTCTGGACAAAAAGTTCGTTTCGGGGATGAGTTTGATAGCAAAGATCAAGGTTCCCTGTCCGTCGTTGATCTTCGCGATCACTCTGTTGCATCTTCCGAAAACGAACAGGCTACTCAAAACGAGGGCAGTCTTGATGGTCTATTGGATGACCATCCGATAGACTCCGCTGCTCAACCAACTCCAAAGAAGAAATCAAATCGTCGCCGGGTACGTGGCAAGAAGAAACGACGAGATTCCAATGCTACAACCCCTATATTGGAAGACGCAGAAAACGAAGATGATGATGACGAGGCTCTTGAAGGAGATAGGGACAAGAAGATCGCCACATCCCCTCAACTTACACCAAAATTCGGCAATAAACCTCTTCCAGACCTTCCTCGTGAACTTTCATCGACAGATCTACTGGACTATCACGACAAAGAGCATCTGACAATTTCAGATAAAATCATTGGGTTTGGATCGCATGGCACAGTTGTATTGAAGGGAACTTGGGGTGGAAGGCCTGTTGCCGTTAAGAGATTGCTGAGCGACTTCACAAGGCTAGCCAGCCAAGAAGTAAAGCTATTGCAAGCTAGTGACGATCATCCTAACGTTATCAGATGTATGATCATTTTGACTCTGCTCTGAGCATTTTGCTAATATCTTGTTCGGTAGATTATTGTCAAGAAAAGCGGGATAACTTTCTCTACATTGCTCTGGATCTTTGTTCTGCCTCGCTCTTTGATCTCATCGAGTCTCCATCAAGATACCCCAAGTTGACAGAGCAATTGGATTGCAGGAAAGCTTTGATGGATGTCACGAGGGGTGTTAAGCATCTACATGGGATGAAGATCATTCATCGAGATATCAAGCCGCAGTACGTCCCATCTGGTTCATTCTATGCCGATCATTGACAACCAAGATAGGAATGTGCTTGTATCTCAAACGTCATCAGGTCTGAAAATTTTGGTATCTGATTTCGGTCTAGCGAGGAGACTTGACCAGGATCAGTCTTCCTTCGCTCCTACTGCAAATCATCTCGCCGGATCACTTGGTTGGCGAGCTCCTGAATGTAT
This sequence comes from Cryptococcus depauperatus CBS 7841, assembly GCF_001720195.1. Lineage (NCBI taxonomy): Eukaryota > Fungi > Basidiomycota > Tremellomycetes > Tremellales > Cryptococcaceae > Cryptococcus > Cryptococcus depauperatus. Next base: position 961,267 of record NC_089468.1, on the reverse strand, counting down.
CAAGGGTGTCGTTCGCCTGAATGAGGGTTTTGATCACTCTTCTTCGAGTAGTGCAAGCGACGAAGCAGCAATGAGTACATCTTCACGTCTGACGAAGGCCGTCGACCTATTTGCGCTTGGGTGTCTATATTTTTACACATTGCTCTCAGGCTCACACCCGTTTGGCGAGACGTACAACAGGGAAAGCAATATTGTCAAGGGGGATGCAGTGAATATAGAAATGCTGAAGATACTTGGGGAAGAAGGAGAGGAAGCATCTGATCTGATTGGGAGATTATTGAGCAACGACCCTTCTTCTCGGTACGTCTTATCTCTTACTTTTCCTACGCTTCTGACCGTTTTAGCCCCGAAACGTCTGAATGTATGATCCACCCCTTCTTTTGGTCTTCAGCAAGGCGGCTCGCCTTTCTATGCGATGCTTCTGACCGCTTCGAAATTCTCCCGGCTCCAACACCCCAATCACCCCTCGATCAAGTCGATCCGATACTACTCATGCTCGAAGATGGCGCAGTGGACATTGTTGGAAAAGATTGGTGTTCAAAATTAGATAGATCGGTGATGGGCAGTTTGGGCAAGTATAGAAAGTACAGGGGAGGGAGCGTCCGAGATTTGCTAAGAGCTATGCGGAACAAGGTACGTCATGTTTTGAATGGGAGTGCCGTATTCTGAGTCATGATCCGCACAACAGAAACACCACTATCAGGACCTTGACCCTCCAGCTCAAGCACAATTGGGATCACTACCCACAGGATTCCTCATCTACTGGACTCTGCGTTATCCAAAGCTATTCATGCATGTACACAGAGTTGTAAGAGAAAGCCGGCTGAGGGAGGAGAATATGTTTGAGGGATATTTCCGAGAACAGACGAGCTGAGCGGGCTGCGCCTTTGTTGTACATCTTCTTTTCCAGCATTTTTTTTGGCATTTATATATCTATTGGGTTTGAATGTATATTTCATTGATGCATAATGTCAAGCCGACATGAAGAAAGTGATAGGTGAAACGGGACAAGGCAAAACAAGAACCAAACAAAACATCATGGCCAATCAACACTGCATGATGTAAACACTGACGTTTATTTTATTTTAATTTTGTTTTTTTACTCTCTTCTTGAAAAAACAAAATACTCGATAACCATTTGACAAAACCATCTTATGAGATAACGACAAGAGCATCTTTGCTATCTCACTCTGCTAAACTTGTGCACCTCATACTAGTCCCAAAGCACGAGGGATTGCCTTCGTGTCATACCAGTCATCAAACTTGGCCCGTTTCCCTCAGCACTCTGCACATATGACGGGAGCCCACCATCCGTCCGTCACCTGGTGAGTAGCTTGTAGGACATAAAAGGAGGGAGCGCTCATGGATGTAGCGTGCTTGCATCAACGCTCACGAATGATGGATATATCATCATACAGGGCCGGGTATGCCAAATCATCTCGGTCGCTCAATATGTGTACCAAATGCAAGAGATCATAGAGGTACATGCCTACGACGTGGGTTCAGCATCCTTCTAGGTATAGGTATGAAGCAAAGAAGTCTATGCTGACGGTTCCACCTCCTCGGGTTATGGGGCGCGATGGCTATAGATTTTTACAGGCAGCAAAATTGAAGGAAGCTTTCTAGTCGATGCCATGGCAGAGATTCCAAAGGTTGGGAAAAAGGAGTATCAACTGATTCATATCGATAAGGTGTGTACTTGTCAAATCTGATCAAACTTCCAGTTCAATGGCTCACACCTGTCTCGCTTTACCTTGGATTGTTGGTTTCATTTAAACAGTCCAGTCTCAGTTTGGCAGGTTCGGATGAAACACCCCGTAATGATCTCAAGCTCCCAGCTGGCAACTTGAGGAGTGCGATTATGGATGCCTTTGATGAAGGCAAAACGGTGTTTGTCAGTGTGCTCTCTGCCTTGGGTATGTTCAATCTCTCCTTGTTTTTCACTGCCGGTAGGAAGGAGCTGTTTGATCCTTTTTGTGGCTGATAAAGGCATTGTTTGGATACGATAGGCAATGAACAGGTGGTGGCATATCGCGTGCAATGGGGAGGAATGTGGTGATCGTTGGTTCCACCTTTGGCTTTTTTTTTTTGTGCGAGAGAAAGGGGTAGGCTCACTCATGGTTCGACGAGATGGTGGTTTGTAAGATTACATGGTTTATGTATTGTATCAAGAATGTCTAAAAGTACAACCTTATACACTGCAAATTAATCATCATCTTCCAAGTCTTCTAGACCGTCAAGATATACAGGCTTATTCAACTAGTGATACCGTTAAGCCCGTCTCTCCGAGTTTTTGTGGACAAGAGACACTCACAACATCAATCAAACCGAGAAATTCTCCCATCCCTCGGACAAATTCATCTCCACCTTCACCTGATCCTCCAAGTGGCCACCAAGACGGACGGACTTGTATATCTCTCGTCTCTTTCGTACAAGAGGTAGGTGTAAGCATAGGAGTAGGTAAGCCAGTGGATTTATCGACAAGTTTGTTTTGGTGTTTGTCATTTTGCACCTTGGTCATTGCCGTTTTCTCTTCCATAACAATATCCGGGATTCCATTCTTTTCTTCTTCAGAATCTTTACCCACAAGCGGCACATCACCTGTCCATAGTGTTATAGCTTCAAACGTAGCAATGGGCGTCAACAGTCTTATTGGGTCGTCATATCTCTTGCGGTTTGCCTGTTCTGTCTCAATGTGGAAAGTTTGTGGATCCAACTTGACATCCTGTGTCAAGTGATCTTCTTCTGCTGGAGAATGAAACGGGGCCGGAGGAATGTTGAATTGGGGAGGTTCGATCTTAAGAATAGGGCAGGGTTGATCGGCTTTTCCCTCAACCTTCACCAGCGTCTTCTGGTCTATTTGCTGAGCGTCGTCACATTTATGTTCAACGACTTGTCCTAATTGGTTCTTCGCGTCCTGTTGCTCTTCTAGACTGTCCAGATCAACTACCGCTCCTTCTGTCTCCATAATTTGACCACAAGGAGGTGAGTCGTGTCTGTCCCTGCTATCTTGCACATGAAGATGTTGCTCATGTGTAAAAGACTCACAGACCGGCTGCTTGAGAGGTGTAGCTTCTTGGACTCGGATTTCGGGCATACCGAGCTGCAAACTAGATCCAGAGGCAGGTGTGTGAATGTTGATTTTAGATTTCTTGACCGGCGTCTCTATCGCTGGCTGCTCCTCTTGATTCTCTCCGCCATCCCCTTCATCATCCGAATCCAGCCTCACACGTTTCTTCACCGCTGCAGCCCGGCGAGTACGCGGCTTGGCAAGAGCAACTTGTCCTGCACCTTTTATCTTTGCCAATACACCTCTCTTTGGAATATTCTCAGCTGCAGTCTCTCCTTTTATATTCTCGCAAGTGCTGTCGCTAGGTTCGACAATCGCGTCTCGCATCTCTATTGCATCCATTCCCGGTTGCAGCGTGGCCGATAGAAGCAAACCGCGGTAATCAGGCGGGACAGCGACAGATTGGCCCACCATCTGTCTCCCTCTAAAACTAGCTACTAGGTTAGTCCTGCCATTCTGACAGATGGAATGAGGGCAAAAATATGCGGAAATAGGAGCATTTTTGGAGGAAAATGGAGATTGCTGGGATCCAAGTGAAAAAGGGAGTAAAGAGAGTGTAGGTGCAGTAGGAAGCGGTTGAGTGGACTGGGAAGTTTGTGCTCGTATATCTGGAGCGAGAATGAATTTTATCTGCGACATGTTGAAGAACAATTGAGAAAGCAAAAAAAAAACTTTGCTGGAAATTCTACAACTAAATGGCGCGTTTTGTGATGAGACGCGTTTATTACGTATTCAGATTTCGCGTTTGATTTTGTCCATGAATTATTCATGTTTTCTTTTTCTATTTCTATTTCTATTTCTACTTATTTTTCTTTCATATTTGATTTATTTATCTTGGTTGCTTTCAGTCCTCATAGTCCTTGGCGTCGTCAATACTAAGCGGTCAGAGATACGGTCCACCTCAAGGTAGCTTCTTTCAGATCAAACAAGGTCTACAATGACAGAAATGGGCTCTTTAAGCTTACGTGACTCACTAATCTCTTCTGACTCAATTCAACCAGAACATAAGGCGAAGTTGAACTTTTTCCCAGATAGGCCTGCTCCAAGTTTTGGTTAGTGTACAATTCGCGTGAGCGATATTCGCTACATGGTCGAGTTACCCGTATGCCTCAGAAATTTAACCTCGGAGATGTCTAACGTCCTCATTGCAGATGTTCTCGTAGCATAACTACCTTTGGCCATGTACACCCTTCACGCTCGCTTCTGTATTCTTGTCACAGCCCCAAACCAGATTTGGCGAACCTACCCTGCATTGACACAGCATTGCGGAGTTAGGAAAATCTGTGAACAATTTACAACGAAACGATCCATCCGACCTTTGGCCAGAGACCCAGAACCAAATACTATGTCTATCTGCACAAGTCGCCTCCAAATGTCCAAGCCATCACCCGAATAGTATACAAGTCTTCAAACCCCATCAGCGAAAAATAGAATTTAATTGGTCAACTCCACAGAAAGTCGAGTCGTATGTAAGAACATGCAAGGCCAATAAATGTCACAATGTACGGCTTGCGGAATGCAGTGACGACAATAATATTGATAGCTTACCATTCCAAGATGGTACAGTCCAGACCAGAACAACTGATCGCATTGAAATAGTTCTGGTGTGATTCCAGGGACCATGACAATTGCGTTTCCGTCTTTGAGATTCAAGATGTTCTTTTCTACTTATCATCTCCACAAAGATTCGACCAACGATGGGTGCTATCTTGGGAACTGCCAGCCAGTTTAGCCATTAGCTGTGTCAACCAAGCGTGACGATACCACATTGCTTTCAAGCTAAACTCTTACGACAACGAAGATAGGATAGTCAGGCTTATCGGAACATTACTGTGCTCGCCTTATTTAGCAAATGACATACGCTTGGTTACGAGCATCGGCACTATCCATCTTCCTCACAGTAACACCATGAATATAATCCCCAGCAGTATGAGGGTAGCAAAACCAAACATATCAGAAGCTCGAATACGTCCTATAAAAGGTAATCGAAAGATATGCGTAACATATCGGCGCGCCGTGGGTCGTTACGACGTCATGTTCCAGACAAGGTTGATTACATCGGTATACCTGCACTGCCTACTTACCGAGCATCGCTTCTCGGTCCATCACCTTTTGATCCAACTTGATGAGAATGACACTCCGCTGCGGGTACGCATCGGTGGGCACAGTGTGAGCAGTGACGCGGGCGGGCTGACAGTGAGCAGTGACAGTGCATAGGAGACTCACCATATCGAGACCATCCAGCACTCCCTCAACTATCCCGGCGGTGAATGCTTCGCAAGATAGCTGAGACATGTCTTTGGGAATGGATATGAATTGGGTTAGCGGAGGTTGGTTCAACGTTATCATATCTGCACCCTCATGAGTCGCCTAACGCCTCTGGCCGTTGTGACCTACACTCATTTTCCTCTTCTACCGAACGCTCCAGCCCATCTGCCGGCTTTCCAAAACAATACCGGTAGATTTGAGTATGAATGAATTGCAAAGCTGGAATAAGACGATGTTCTCTCTTGGGATCCTGCTTGTCCTCAGCAATAAATTCCTCGCTCTGCTCCTAGACGCACTTTGGTCGATGATGCCTGGGTATTCCGCAAAAGCAACAAGGCAAGAATACGCTGGCCTGCATCGTAGCCCAGGGATGATAGCCTTTGACCGCGAATCAGTCCATGTAACGCTCGCAGATGGACCAATCTACCTCGCTTCTAGATCAGACACACTGTCGACTCTGCTCTGACTGTAGCCCACAATTTCCGCAAACAAAAACGCCCACGCGCCTACAGACACCTTGGCAGATGCCGTTCTGCCTATGGATCTATCTAGGATGTTGTTGGTCGGTGGTGCAGATGACGATGAAGGAGCGCCAAAGAGCTGCTGTTGAAGCGACGAGGGATGGATGACTGACCGTACCGACTCGCGACGGTTGAGGGTCGACGTCGAGTTACTTTGAGAGCTCCCATAGAGCGACGTTGCTGGTGAGGCGATAGACGAAGGCAATGAAAAACGAGATGAAGTATATGCCATGGTAAGATGTAAATCAAAAGTTAAAATTAAAAGAAAGAATTGTAATGTGATTAGAAAATAGAAAAGACGGTTGTAATGGGATTTAAAAAATCCGGTATCGCGTGGTCCAGGCCTTGATTTGTGTTTTCGCTTTCAATTCGATTTCTATTTATTTAATTTCTAATCCACATTTCTATCTCTTCATTCTTTCTGAAACTCAGTTCGCCATGGGTCAAGGCCAGTCCTCTTCTAAAAAGCTCGGCCGTACATCCTCCAAGCAGCTATCCGCCAACGACCTAGCAGAGCCACTCTCAAAGACTTTTATCAATGATAATGCTGCCCCAATACATGATGCCAACCATAGCTCATCTCCTACTACCATCCCAAACACGCAAAGTATCATGACGACGCCCAAGGAATCATCGCGTATGGTGCCTTTCCGAGGTAGCTCTCCACCGCCGCCCTCAGCTATAAACATCTCTCCTACAAGCACCACGCTAGGCGGCAGAGTCTCTCCTCCTCCTCCTGGCGTCAATAACCATCTGGCAGGTTCCCCAGCTCCATCCGGTCATATCTCTCGCGATTCGGCGTCTTCGCTTTCACCAGGATCCGCTCTGACGCAAACCGTTTCTCGCTCCTCCACAGGCCCACCTGTAGGCATCCAAGTCCTGGATGTGGACAACATGATACAACGTTTACTCGAGGCTGGATATAGCGGGAAAGTTACCAAATCTCCACCGCTCAAGAACGCAGAGATCATGAGCGTATGCGCAGCTGCGAGAGAAGTATTTCTGAGTCAACCGACGTTGATAGAGCTCAGTCCGCCTGTCAAGATCGTAGGTGATGTACATGGCCAGGTGCGTCAGTCTTCGTCCTTCTGGTTAATGCTAATCCTTTGTTTTCGCGTTATAGTATGCAGACCTGCTGAGAATGTTTGAAATGTGCGGTTTTCCTCCTGCGGCAAATTATCTCTTTTTGGGTGATTATGTCGACAGAGGAAAACAATCGCTCGAAACTATCTTACTGTTGTTATGTTACAAGATCAAGTATCCCGAAAACTTCTTCTTACTGCGAGGAAACCACGAGTGTGCCAACGTCACGCGTGTCTATGGATTTTACGATGAATGCAAACGACGAACTAATATCAAGGTTTGGAAGACGTTTATCGACGTGTTCAACACTCTCCCCATTGCTTCTATCGTCGCCTCCAAGATTTTTTGTGTGCATGGAGGATTGAGTCCGAGCTTAAAGAGCATGGATGATATCAGACGGATCCAGAGACCTACTGGTAAGTCCCCTGTTGTCTGTTTGGTTATTCAAATTGATGTAAGATATGCTAGATGTGCCCGATTATGGACTACTTAACGACCTCGTTTGGTCTGATCCGTCAGACACAGCGTTAGATTGGGAAGACAATGAGCGAGGCGTGTCGTTTTGTTACGGCAAATCTGTTATCAATGCCTTTTTGGCGACTCACGTGAGTTGTCTCTGCCACTGACAGTTGTTGTAATGCGCTTATCTAACCCTTCAAGGATATGGACCTGATATGTCGAGCACATATGGTTGTCGAGGATGGTTATGAGTTTTACAATGATCGGACACTAGTAACCGTTTTTTCAGCTCCAAAGTAAGACTTCTTGCCATCTCCTATTCCTCCAACTGATAACCGTTTTACATAGTTACTGTGGTGAATTCGACAATTTTGGTGCCGTCATGTCTGTCTCTGAGGATTTGCTTTGCTCGTTTGAACTGCTCAAACCTCTCGATGGTGCCGCATTGAAGAAGGAAATGACCAAGTCAAAACGGAAATCGTTCGTTTATCTTCCCCTGTACCCGCACAAGCTGACATATAATGCAATCAAGACTACAAGCTCATCAATCGCCTCCCAACAACCCTATGACTCAATCTTTCTGAGAGACGCCCATTCTATATTATCGCCCCTGCCTTGCCTATTTCTCGGTGTAAATGATATCGTCTACTTTTCCTCTACAAAGAAATACTCGATCAAGATAAATTGCAAAAGCAAGCAAGAAAATATAAACGATATAGTGTCTTTTCGAACTGTGTGCAAGTGCAAACCAAGGGCTATTGTACTTTATTTTTCATCTTTCTATTTGGACAAAGCAGCAAGTCTTATTGTATTATATGCTCATTTCATTCGGGCTTTCTCCCTGTTTTTCTCATCTTTACACCTGTGTCGCGCGCACTCAAATGATGAAACGGATAGAGCAGGATTGGGATTCATTGGATTTTTTTCTGGCTGGAATGTTGTCAATTACGATTCAAATGGGATAGCAAAAGAGCCCAGGAATGAAGGGAACCAAATGGGTTTTTAGGGCAGGACGAGGACGTTAAGAGAGGAGATGTGGGCGTGTTGTCTGATTGAAACTGATGGATTGTAACAGGTTGGGCAGAAAGGCCAGTTGAGTGTTGCGAAATACATTAGAAATGGTGGAAGAGCGTTGATTAGGACTTTGGATCGACAGCTTTTATCCCTTTTACAATCCCTTACCTCACGATCTTCTTACTTTGTTTTAATTGGACACCCAGCACACCAACCGCAGGGATTGGATAAACAATTTGACAGCTCCCACCTTTTCCCTTCTCCTTCATTGATCTACTTGTTTAACTTGTTGGTTTTGTACGTGGATGCCATCAGATATCAAGGGCTTTTTGTGTCCCGTCGCCCACTAATATCATTTAACAGGGAATATAATATGAAGAAAAAACAAACAAAAACAGTTACAAAACCCATTACCACAACTCAAAAACATGTAGATAGACATTTCGAGAAGAAGCGATTTTAGCCATAAGGCCAAGAGTATTTGTAGGCAAGCGAAAGAGGCTGAGGGAGATTGGAAGATGTTTCGTTGTTTGGGGTCTCATTTAGTTGTCATTTCCTTCACATTTCCACTACTATTACTCTTCTGTAAATATGGTTTGTCTAAGCGTACGCACATATGGGTCTATTGTCCTTTTCTTTTATCTATCATCAATTCTCTAAGAATAAAAAGGTATTTTTTCCGGTTTCATTAGCCTACCAGAGTTAGAATACTTGGCGGGTTGTTCATTTTCAATCTTGACAATACAACAGTTTCTCAAATTCATAACCATGATTTGCATGCTGAAACCGAGAACTTATAATAAGTGGGTAGGGAGAAATTGTACATGAAATGTTCCAACAAAAACCTTTAATCTTCCACATGCTCACATGACCCACTCCTGAAAGCGTCAGTCTTTTAGTCATACTAGCCGCCTCTTGTATCCTACGTTTTACTCCATCTAATCCCCTACGTTATTGAGCGATAGCAGTATTATTACTGTTCAGAAGGAGCAAAAGCCATTTCATTGATCATCTCAATCTCCTTCTTGTGGGCATACTTGGAACCAGTTGCAACAGAACTACTGGGTTTTCTACCAGCATAGACTGGGACTTTTTGTTTATGGTGCTCGCTCTCTTGAAGAGCGGTAATAAGTCGCGGCTGAACATAGGTCCATGCACCATTATTAAGAGGTTCTTCTTGAGCCCACATCAGGTCAGCATTGGGATATTTGTCCAAATGAGGGGTTAACAGGTCATAAGGCAATGGCGAAAGTTGCTCGATTCTCGAAATGGCAATATCGTTAATACCACGGTCTTCACGCTCTTTCAATAGTTGGTAATAGATTTGGCCAGTACAGAGAATGTGTCGTCGAATCTTCTCGGGCTCAACGAGATTCTCAGGATGAGGTTCAGGGAGGTATCGCTGAAACACTGTCTCTTCAGTGATTTCTTCCAAGTTTGATCGGGCGAGGGGATGGCGGAGGAGGTTTTTAGAGAAGAACACAATTAACTAAAAACATGCTATCAGTAAGAACCACATGAAGAGGCGGCCACCACATACAGGTTTTCTAAAATCTCTCATGTTTTGTCGCCTTAGGACATGAAAGTAGTTGGCTGGAGTCGTAGGGTATACAATTTGCATGTTGCAATCTTGATGTTGCCTTTCCAACTTTTCAGGTGACGGGTATACCCGAGGCTCATCGTCACAGAGTTGAAGGAATCGCTCAATGCGACCAGAGGAATGTTCAGGACCTTGACCGTCGTAGCCATGAGGAAGGGAAAGAACCAAACCAGTTCGTTGGAACCATTTTCGCTCACCAGCAGCGATGAATTGGTCAATGATACACTGGGCATTGTTGGCAAAGTCGCCAAACTGAGCTTCCCAGATAGTCAAGGAGTTGGGAGAAACAAGAGAATAACCGAGCTCAAAGCCAAGGGTGCCAAATTCGGAAAGATGAGAGTTGGTCACAGTGAATGATCCCTGGTCAGCACTCAAGTGTTTCAAAGGCACGTAAGTCTCTTCGTTCACTTGGTCATGCACGACAGCATGTCGCTGGGAAAATGTACCCCGCTCGACATCTTGACCAGAAATCCTAACATGAGTACCATCAAGGCAAAGGGAGCCAAACGCAAGGGCTTCGGCAGTAGACCAATCAATGTTTTTGCCTTCGTCAATAGATTTGCCACGGTTGCTAATGATACGGGCAAGGTTTCGGTGGGGAGTGAACCCCTCGGGGTATGACGAAATGACTTGGCCTATGTGTTTCAAAGTGTCCTCGGAAACGCCAGTAGGTTTTTGCGGGAGAATTTCTTCAGCAAGCTCCTTAGGGGAGGGGAAGCCTTCCCATGAAGAAGAAAGCCATTCTCGAGTAGAAGGCTTGTACTCTTTAGAGCCATCATACGCCTTTTCAAGCATGCCCCAAACCCACTGTCTGTGCTCATCAATCTCTTTCTCGGTGAAAGTTCCTTCTTTGATCAAATTGTCAGTATAGAGTGACAGGACAGTGGGCTGTTTCTGAATAGCTTTGTACATCTTGGGCTGAGTGAATGAAGGCTGGTCAGTCTCGTTGTGGCCATATCGACGGTAGCAGACAATGTCAATCACAACGTCCTTCTTAAAAGTCGCTCGCCAGTCAGCCGCGAGCTGACAAACATAATTGACCGCTTCGACGTCATCACCATTAACATGGAAGATGGGAGCATCTATGGCTTTGGCGATATCAGAGGGGTAGGGAGTAGATCGTGCAAATCGAGGATCGGTGGTGAAGCCAACTTGGTTGTTGACAATAAGATGAACAGTACCTCCAGTACCATAATTGGGAAGGTTCTGCATACCCATTGTCTCGTAAACAACACCTTGGCCGGCAAAGGCGGCGTCACCATGGAGCAAAACACCCAGAGCAGAAGATCCATCTCCTTCGTCACCCTCAAAGTGTTGGATGCCACGAGTCTTTCCAAGGACAACAGGATCCTCAGCCTCAAGATGGGAGGGATTAGCAACAAGAGAAAGAGAGACCTTTTTGCCGGATGGAGTAGGGCGGACATAGTTGGCACCAAGGTGGTACTTGACATCACCACCACCAGTGTCGCCAGCATCTTCGTTGCCTTTAAATTCATTCAGGATAGCCTCGATAGGTTTTCGGATAACGTTACCGAGAACGTTGAGACGACCTCGGTGAGGCATACCGATGACAATAGACTTGATCCCTTGGTCGACTGATCGATCAATCAGGGCTTTCATACCAGGAATCAAAGACTCGCAGCCTTCAAGGCCAAATCGCTTCTCGTTGGGGTATTTAGATGCAATAAACTTTTCAAAAAGCTCAGACCACATGAGACGGTCAAGAATCATTCGCTTCTCCTCGGTAGAATATTGCCATTGCGATGGGACTTCGACTCGCTCTCGAATCCAATCACATTGTCCCTTGTCGACAATGTGGACGTATTGACAGCCAAAGTGGGTACCTTTTATATATCAGACTAACCCTTCGTTTTTGTCGATGAACTACGTACAATACATCTTCTTGAGCTCCTCAATGATTTGGCCAAGAGTCATGGTGTCATTCTTGACGTGTCCGATAAACCTAGGCAAGACTCCATCGCCAAGTCTAAACTCTTTCTTTAAATCTGCCTCAGTCCATCCATATTGGTCAAGCCTGAGCTCTGGGGGCACGCGAGAGTCCAGGTCGGCATTGGCAATGTGGAGTGGGTCGAGATTGGCAATGTGATGGCCTCGCACTTGGTAGGCGCGGACAAGAAGTTGGACCTAAAGCAGTTTGTATATAGCTCTACACGTTGGATAGAATACTCACTTTCAAGTAATCTGTGACATCACCACCACCCTCAACAGAGAGCTTGGGGCTTCCACCGGCAGGAGTAGGAACAGCATCGCCCATAAAGCCAGGAGGAGGTGTAAAAGCTTGGGAAGACGGGAGACCCTTGTCTAGACCAGAAAAGTAGGTCTGCCAAGATACATGGACCGATTTTGGATCTTGCTTCCAAAGACGATACATCCTTCCAAGCCATCAGCTCTTATCTCTGATACAGCAAGATCAGGCCAGCCAAACTCACTCTTCCGTATAGTAGGTGTTGCCACCGTTGGCAAACGAATCATTTTTACTTGGGGCAACTGCCTCGGTGGCGTAATTTCGTCTTTGAGAGATTTGTCGAGAGGAGACTACGAAAGAGAGGATGGTACGACGGGCGGGTGTCGCCCGTGGATGTATGTGCAAGTGTTTAGGTAACGACCTCAGCATGCTGGGCTCTTTGCCAAATGAGCAAGAGAAAATGAAAAGGGAAGAAGACGAAAAGAGAAGAAAAAGTTTAAATGTTGAAAGAAACCAGGCCACATGCAAGACACACGGAGCCAATACCGCGTCACGTGACTATTTCGGTTTTTATCGGACACAGCCAGATTCTGAGACAATGTTGTATTTTCAAAAGGCCATATGCATACAATAATGACAGCGACGAAAAGTAGCCAAGTGCGTTGTGGCATGGGCGAACCCACTTTAAATGAGAGAAAGAATCTGCCTAGAAGCTAGACCTTTGCCCAAGTTGGTTGCCCGTATATCAGACCGACTCTTACCTCCGCGCATCCGTCCACATAAACCACTCATCCATTGCAGGATCACTTGTCTGCGTTTCGAGTCCCATGCGGTATGCTTTGAATAAGCACAGTATAAGCAGGTGTCTATGGCTTTTGTGAAGTGAAAAATTAGGAATAATGATAGTTATAGAAAGAATTGTAAAAAGAATGGATGAAGGATGCACTACTACACATGAATAGTGGAGGCGAGCCAGGACATAGAGGTAGGATCGAATAAGGACAATATACTGCCAGCTGAGATGATTTTTCAGTTAAATTTTGGAAAATATTTTCAAGTTAATCTATAACTTTTGTACATTTAAATCAACTGCTTTACAAATACCTCTTAAAGCTTCTCCATCCAATTTTTGATAATCTCCTCAAAGCTCTTCCCTTCCTAGTTTTCAAGCTCCGGCTTGCTCTGATTCTTCCTGTAACCATCGCCCCATCTTTTCATGGCGCTGAGCAGTAAATGGCCAAGTCGCTGCCGATAACCATCTTCGCTGAGATGTTGGCCACTGACTGAGTATTTGTATAGGAATTGTTTGCTTCCAAGCAGCTTGGTGAGACTAGAAGGGTTGCTAACTAGCTGGATGACGGCGTTTCTAAAGTAGAATAGGGACTATAGAGGCGTTTGTGAGTATACAGAAATTGACTGTCCGTTAGCTAGTACTGCTTATATAACGGGCAAGGAATTACGGAGAGCGTCTCGAGATTATTCCACCCTTGTTTTCTTTCACGTCCGTTCCCAAAATCCCAAGACTTGATTATCCAGGATTGGTCACAGACGGTAACCTCTACCTACCGCACAGCAAAGAACTTGGCAAAAATACCCGCAACCTTGTCTTCCTCCAAAACGATAGCTCGCCTCTCAACTCCAGCAGGGATGTTTTCGTATTGCTGCTTGGTCAATGAAGGACAACCAGCTTGATTTCACTTGCCCTTTGGGCGTCCACTAGAGGCGGTAAGAGGTAGGAACGTCCGATGAGAGCTACTGTAGGAATGGAAAAGCTTGCCAATTTCAGCTTCTGATTATGATGGGAGCGAGCTGCTATCCAGACATCTATGCACAGCTTATACCTCTCTATCCCTCAAGTGTCCAACAGAGCTCATCGTCATTGGAAGGCAGATGCAGGTCATCATTGCACATACCTCATCGTAGCTACCATCTTTCTAATAGGATTAGTAATATTTTGTTGTACTATAAATTGGAGAACAAAGTTGTTTATTCAGCGACTAATTCAATAAGAAAACCTATAAATGTTTATGCAGATCCTACAGAAAATGTAATGGCACGTGGGTGCCACGTGAGACGCGTGCCTGGTTTTCAAGATTTCTTAAAGATTTTGTTCCTCAGCCAAAAGTTTTATTTTGCTTTTATTCTTTTCTCATAAAAAGATTTAATTTTTTTTCGAAAAATGCCGTCCAAGACGGTTTCAAAAAAGCGTTCTGCTCCAGAGAATGGCTCGGCAGCAAAAAAAGCAAAGGTTCAAAATAGCAAACCCCAGAGCAATCAAAAGAGTAAACCTCGGTCTGCTCCTCGAGAGCGAGAAGAAGAGGTTAAGAGGCGAAAAAAGCCCATTACACAGGGAGGTGGCGATGAGGATGACGATGCGAGCATGGGAGAAGGAATGTTGTCTGATGAAGAAGAGTTGAGAGAAGAAGTCATGGCAGGAGCAGATGTTGAAATGGGTCAAGAAGAGAACGAGAAACAGCCTGAAAAGAAAAAGCTAAGCAAAGCGGAAAAGCAAGCGCTTCATGCCGCTCAACCTCACCGAACCACGCTCTTACCCTCTCATCCTCTTTTACATGATACCCTCTTACCCTTGTGGGAAACTGCCCGACGTGCAGACATTAGTAAAGACGAACGACACAAGGCTATAAATGATCTATGGCAGTCCGTCAAGGGTAGGGTTTTAGAAGTTTCAAGAGGGCATAAAGGCGGACGAGTTCTTCAGACTATAGTAAAGTATGGTGGTAAAGAAGAGAGGTTAGGTATTGCCATGGAACTTGAGCCTCAGTGGAAGGCCATGATGGAATCCAAGTACTCCAAGTTTCTTATGTCAAAACTCATTCGGTACTGCCCTTCTATACGACCTCTCCTCATTCCACACCTTGCTCCTCACCTCTTGACTTTGCTTAATCATGCTCATGCTGTCGCGCCTTTGTCTGATTTCTATGATCTCTATGCCTCTGCTAAAGAACGTCGTATGCTCGTACGAGGCTTTTATCCAAGAGAGGTCAAGATTTTCGATGGCGCTAAACAAGGCGCTGAAGCCAGAGGCCTGGAAGTTAGTCTAGAGGAATTAGGTGATGGCAAAGGCAGAGAACGTGTATTAGATTTAGTCGAAAAGACTGTTTTGCAAGTGTAAGTGGGTTATTACTTGTCTTGAGTGCTTTTGCTGACATGTTACAAAGATTCAATGCTACACAGAAGAACGCTCTCAATCAAGCAATATTCCACCGTCTTGTTCTTGAATACGTCAAATGTATCTACCGGTTCCTCAACGCCGAAACTGCCTCTAAAAAGATGCAAGAGCTGCTTGCCGCTGGCGCTGAAAGCTTTCCCGAGATTGTCCACACAAAGGATGGATCATCAGTCGTAAGGGAGTTGATTGTTAGAGGAAACGCAAAGGATAGAAAGGTCATCTTGCAGCCGCTGAGAAAGCATGTTGAAGCTCTGTGTAAAGATGGTGATGCGCAGATGGTACTCTTTACTGCATTTGATTGTGTCGAGTACGTTGTTATGCTTCATTCGGTGACTGCTGACAGAGTTTTAGCGACACAAAATTGATGGGCAAGGCCTTTGTCTCTGACATTGTCTCTACTGCAGACAGCCTTGCTTTCGACAAGCACGGTCGTCGTGTCCTTCTTTACCTTCTTATGCCTAACACCACTCGCCATTTCATGCCTCAAACATTGTCCTTTCTTTCGGCATCTCGAGAACAAGCCAGGGAAATAGGTACTAGTAAGAAAGATCAGGAAGTGAGAAGAAAAGAACTATTAAGCCAGGCAAGTGAAGGATTAATTAAGCTCATAGAAGAGAAGGGAGATGAGATGGTCAGAGATCCAGGAGCAGGTCTAGTCGTTCAAGAAGTGATGCTCTACGCCCAAGGCAGTGAGTTTCCCTAGTATCTGATTTGCTTTTCTGGTGCCAGTAAATGAATGCTAACCTCTCTAGATAAATCCAATGCAATCCAGACTCTGGCCAGTACTGTGGCTCAAGCATATCCTGATCCAGCTCCACTCGATCCCAATCCTGATCCTATTAGTTCCCACCCTCTTGATCTTTCTCACGCTATTCGCACCTACAAGACTCTCATTGCTGGCGGACATTTCGATCACAAAACTCAGACTCTGTCTATCCCTGATCCCTCTTTGGGGCCTGTTTTGGCTAAAGCCGTGTGGGATGTCTTGATATCCGAGAAAGTTGGAGGAGCGGACAATGCTGTAAGAGTTTGCAAAGGTAACGCGCCTTTTGTCGTGGTAGAGCTCATCTCTGCTTTACAAAAGAGTGGCGAGGCAGCTGAAGTGAAAAAGGTTTTGGGAAGGAAAGAGGTCAAGGATGCTATTAGAAAGAGTATAAGGAAGGGTGCTGGATTATTGTCGGAGAAGCTGGAAGAGTTTTGAGTGTTTAATTTAGTGCTTTTCTTCTCTGGTTTCTAATGAATCATATTTATCTAAATTGTATAGCTGTTCAAGCGGCTAGAGTGAGCTTATTGTTGCTTGTCGAAATCTGCTTTGTCGTCTATCGACTTGCATTCGGCAATTCAAATACATGGAATTTATTACATCTGGAAAGCTCATCATCTCAGTCTCTCATACTGATATTTCTAACAACCTCTTCTAATGATTGCCGAAATCCGATCAATCATGCAAAGAGTTCTCCTAGTCTGAGCTATTTATACCAATGTACCAGTATAATTGTATACAACACGACGAGCGCACGTAGCCTGCAGATTGGATGATGAATAATATACACGAAATGCTTTTAATACTGTGACACCTTCATCTTACTCCTTCACGTCTACCATACTAGGCCTTAGGTTTTCGATCTTGTTTGCACCAAAAAGCCTCATTGCCAATAACATTTCTTAAGAAAAAACTACCAGAATTGTTTAAGAGTCTAACTTAGCAGGAAAGTTCATAAGCTTAACTTACTGTTCGCCAAATGTTCAATGCCCTGCTGGCCCCTACCGCATTTGCATAGAGAAAGCCTCTGCCAGAGCCGATGGTATTGGCTCGTAAGCAAAAAGTTTTCACAGCATCGCTCCCTCTCCATATGCCTCCGTCTACCCAAACCTCAAACCTCCTTTCTTCCTTTGCACTCTCAGGATTAGGCGGCGTAAGGTTCTCTGGGTGCTGAAGAGCATATTCTCGAACGCCAGCTGGTCCTCTGAATTGGGAATATAGAAGCTAAGGGGCATGTTTACGTATCTCAAGCAGGGTGTCGAGACCAGTTTTTGTGGTGTCTAATTGGTGGCCGCCATGATTTGTTAATAGGATATCATCGCATCCTATATTGTAGGCAAGTATTGCATCCTTTTCATCCATCAGCGAGCGATTCATAAATTTTGAGTGAACAGACCTTGACGGTTTGGACGCCTTTGATAAGCAAAGGAAGCTTAGATTGAGACCTTATCCATTTGATATCACCCTAATGGAGGCTTGGGCTAACCCCAGCAAACATAGCTTCGCTGATGCCCTTGGTATCCTCGTGCTTTTCGCAAGCTCCAATTTTGGACAGCTCAAAGTTACCTTTGAGTCTGAAGTCTCTTACTCATTTGCCTCCCACAGCAGCACCAGCTGTTAATAGCATAGCATTGAGCTTGATTTATTTAACCTTTTTAAATGAAATCAGCAGCGAGATCACGTTTTGAGTTGACGTGGAGTTGGAAGAAGAGTGGTTGGTTGGGTGATCGTACTTCGCATATTTCTTCCAGAGAGTAGGATGCAAAGAGATTTTTACTTTCTCTCATTCTCTTCTTCATCCTTTGGAACCTTTAGCTTTAACTGCTCCTTCTCTTCATCTGTCGCGGGTGAAGCATCCAAAGTTCCTAGGTGTTGCACGCTCGGCGGAAGATTGACAGCTTCCAGTTGATTAGAAGGGTGTCTGGGATTAAAAATAAAAGTGACGTCTTTTGACCGGTTGTTTTCAATGATTTCTCTTCCTCCAAGATGGTCATCAAGGAAATCTGTCATACTGCATACATATTTCAAGATCAGAACTAACCCTGTGCAATGGCTTAGTTGAAGTAGATGTATATCTGCACGTCACTCAGCCTACGCCCCAGCTCAACAAGTCTCCAAGATTCAACTCACTGGTACAGCCAACATCACCCAAACACTTGCCCACAACTTTGAAGAGGCTGTCGACGGCGTTTGGTAAGCGTGGGTAGGAAAATTTCAACAGGATACTGTACATGAGCGCAGTGTTCTAAGGGTAACACCCAAAAGCCACATCATTCCAAGTCCAGCTTTTCCCTGAAATCTAAGAGGGAAGAGAGAATGAACTTTAAGCATTTGTATCTCAAAAGTAAATTGGCTTGTAACGGCCGTCGAAGAGTTCATTTTCCAAAAGTTCGGATCGGTTTAATCTGCCAATCACGTGACAGACATTGACACTGCCTCTCTGTTCTGATTAGACAAGCGACAGAATGGAGATAGGCGTGCATGGGTGCTACAATGGGAAGCTGAAAATCAAATGACAGTATTAGTCTCAACCCCTCCAAACAAGCTCTTAACCCAGCTCTTCCACCAAGGGCCGCCTACGGCCTCTCCACCACCAGCTCGTTCCACCGAGCCACCAGGTCCACCAACGATACGTCCTTGTCTCTTGTGACTGGCTGGGTAGAGGCTTGTCCGCAAGGCTACTCCAGTGGCAGAGAGGAATATGGTCGCCCATCCCCAGACGGCTCCTTGGATTAGTGGAGCAAAGAACTGCAGGCAGTGATGAGCAGCCACTATGTTTTGTGACATTGGTGTACACATACTTGATCTCTGAATGTGACCCAAGCAATATTGGCCCAATCTACGTCCACGTCGCTGCCCCAGATGAAAACCTCATCCTGGTCTGCGCTTTGCACCAATGCTGTTCCTGCTGTCTGCTTTTGCTGCTCCAATTTCTCGCCTTTTGATGCTATCGATGACTTTGATTGAGGTCGTGGCTTGAGAAACGGTCTGATAGATAAAAGGTAGGACTGTGCATACAACACGGTAAGCTACCACATGGCATGCTCGTACATTTTATACTCTGAGACTGACTTGTTCAAACCTCAAATCTGGCAAAGGAATCATATGTCCACGAACTCTTCTTCTTGCCTCTTCCTTGGTCTTCTCTCTATTATGTCTAGAAGGCGTGGGAAGATTGTCGGGGAAAGCAGAGGAAGTGGGCCTGTTGGAAGGGTGATAAACCGCTTGCGCCTGGTTAGAGAAGGGAAGATGAGAAGGGTCGAGGGATGTCATGGTGAACTTGACGTGTTTGAGTGATTTATTCTGTCAACGGTAGCTGGTTATAGGGCCAAGTGTATAGTGTAGTTACGACAAAAAGCTTGATGGATTGTAAAATCTTTTTTAAAAAAATCCAGTACAATAGTAGAAAAGAAAAGAACTGTAAGAAATGCATTCGAATAAGTATAGTGACATAGGGGTGGCTATAGGGTGACGTGTAATTTCATGATCACCCCCTATCATTGTTATCCAATACCTTTCTATAAATCAATTGCTACATCAGAGTATGTAGCTAACTGCCATATCAGATATACTTATGAAAGGTGAGTAGATAGCAGTTCAAAATACAATCTAAAATTCAAAATAATTTAAGATAGAAAGAGCCACTTTAATAAACAATCTTCTCTCTATATATAAACGCTTTAAAAACAACGTTCAAATTCCTTACCATCAGATGGTCAGATTCAACAACTGGTCATATTTCTAAACATCATTATAAGAGTAAATGAAGTGATGCCATTCTTCCTTACTAAGCCTATCCCCTCCTTCTCCTATCAGATAATTACAACTGGCTCTTCATGTTAAGGCAAAGACGTCCAAGTAGGAGTGGATTCCTTGGTCAAGTGTCTGGGTCTCATTGGTCATCGCGTATAAGCTTGGAAGGTTGAGTTGGTGCTTGGGAAGAATTGATGTTCTCAGTGTGTGAGTGTAGGAATTGGTCATGCCATAAAGTGTTGCCCTGCTCCTGCAATTCAGCCAATTTGATAGGTGTTCCTGATCCAGAAGATGATTCCATGTTGGCATCTCTCAATTCACCACTAGCACTGCTCACGTTGCCTTGCGTGATTTCTATCGTTTGATTGCTTCCATTGCTATCAGGCGTGCTCCTAAATGAGCTGGTTCCCGCTGTAGACTTTTCTTGTACGTGTGGAGCCTGTTGAGGATAGTAAGGATTGATTTTGAAGAAACAGGGAAATGAAGGATCGGAATAGGTGACAGGAATGGTAGAAAATGAAGAGCGTACGGGTGGTTTTGTATAGCTAGGAGAAGGCTTGGGAGTCCGCCAAAAACCTCTTTTAATATCCAGCGTAATTTGAGCATGCCATCCCATATCAGAGCCTTCAATTAGTCCGGGCCTGTACTTTTGATTAGCCTCTGTATGACTGTCTCAATGCCAAATTGTCAACTTACGCTTCTGGTCGAGGGTGATCAGGATAATGAGCCTTAAGCTTTTCAAAAGTTGGGTTGATAATTCGATCCAAAAAGTATTCTAATAGCTGTGCGTGATGTTGTCCAATCTTAAATTTCATTCCATAATGGGACAAAGTAAGTCTTATCATTTCACAGTCCATTCTGTAAGTCTCTGCACTGGCGGCATTTCCAGCGTTAAGAGCATGACGCAGGAAAAGAAGCGAGGTTCGGGCTACTGTAACCAAACATCTACATCAACTGTCAGACAATCGTCCATCAGGCACTATGAATATTCTTACACGCTAATAGAAGAGTGCATGACACTTGCAAGCCTGTCCGCATCTCCGCCCACAGCACTTGCCAATTGCTGCACAATATTGACAACTGCTTGACAGGCATTAGCCAATCTTTGCGTGGGCTGGTCAGACAGATCGTCCAGGTCGGCAAAGGGTTCATAAAGACAGATGATGGTAGCATGAGGAATGAGATGAGCAGCGATAAGATCATTATCAAGTTTGCCTCTGGGTGTAAGTTTACAGACATTTCGAAGACTGGAAGGAAAACTCATTCTGATATGTGATCAGCCGACACTTGCTAGCATTAGAGGCATAATGACTGACTGAAAACAAGTTATGGCATTGACCAGCTCTTTGTGTTCTGGCTTTTCCAAGCCATCAAGATCATCATTCGGTTGCAGTCTCCTGTTTTTCCAACGTCGGACAAACTTGTTTGCACGATTTAAGAGGATAATAGCTTTCGCGACCATGACAAATGAATCAACTACAGGATGTCTTAAAAGGCAATGAGCTATCATTAAAAGCGCAAGTTGAAGAACCCACTTTAAATACAGATCTGGAGACTCTATATCTTGAGGATTAGGATTGATGTTTTCTGTTTCCAGCTCATAATCCTCCAAAGAAACCGGTAATCCTACCGTCAACTCATCCAGGCTCATGCTACTACCCCAACCGCTTGCTGCACCCGCGATAGTGTCATGATACATAGCCATCCAAACTGTTGAACGACGTTCTTCTCTTTCTAAAGCGTCTATCGGAGGTGGCAACATGATGGACTTCAGCGAAAGCTCAGCTGAGCGGACACTGAGGCCTAGAGGAAGGATCATGCGAGCCACAAGACCAATATATGCCCAACATTCTAGCATCCGCGCATCATCAATAAACACTCTGCTCAGAATGATCTAAACGAATTTCATCAGCAATGTTTTACTGATCAGAACACGAATTTGTCCAACCATAGCTCGAACTACATCAAACAATCTATCACCCGTATCGAGTCCACATCGTACAGCTTCCTTCGCAAAGGTAATTTGTCGTAACCCAAAATCTCCTGTCGTTTTGCTTCCCGAATCTCTTCTGATGTTCGTTGATTCTTCATTTTTGGCCCACTGCCGATCCCTAGTTGACTTTATATATATCCCAGGGTCACACCACGTAGCGGCTATGGCACATATAGCGTGAATCAGAGAAGAATGAGGAAAATTTGAATGTGTAGGCGGCAGAGTCATACGGGCCAAAAAACGCGCGCGATGAAGTATTCGTGGTACATTCGGGACAAGGTCAAAGAATATCTCAATTCTAGGATCAAATTAGCAGGAAAAAATCAGTGGGTGTTGATTACTGACAACTCATGGACTACGTTGGGTTCGGGTAATTTTGCAGGCCAACCCGGCCAAAAAATATCCATCAAGAGCTGTTGCTGCATGACAGCGTCCAACCCGGCTTGCAGTCCACCCATATCAGTCTCCATCTCTATAGGGATATCTGACGTTGGGACTCTTGCTTCTGTCGATGATTTTGTTGCAGCTGCTGCAACATTACCCCCTGACCTGCAGATATTGGTGACATGGGAGGCTGTAGAATGTGTTTGAGCCATGAATGCTGAAGCATTAATAGTCTCAAAGCCCTCTACACCCCTCCAGTCTTGCTTGTGTGGTTCAACTTTAGCGTCCATCAGGTCAAGAGAATGGTCTGGAGGTTGATCGCATGGGAGGTTGGACCATTGATTTGTTGTATCAGCTGGGGAAAAGTTGAATAATTCGCTTGGAGAAAGAATATTTGGTCCTGCAGATGAATCACCCGACGTCATGTTCCCTGGGGAATTATCATTGAGCTGACTGGATCGCCTCGAGAGGTCGCCGGGCATGGGCGGTAACTGGCCCATAAATGAAGAGAAATCCTGGCCAACGCCAAGGTTAACCAAGTGATTGACATGCGTAGCTTGAGAATGTATTTGTGCTAGTAAATCAGTAGTATCCAAAGCAGCGGATGAGTTGCCCCACATGGCATTGCCGTTGGAAACTTGGTTATCGATTATTGGCCGTTGATGGTTGGATGTAGTGAAAAGGTTGAAAAATGTATTGGGTGTTGTGGCAGACTGATCTGAAAACAGCGAAGAGCCTGTCCAAGGCGCAGATGTTTTGTCGGCAGAAGACCTGGGCACTCCTTCAACTTGCTTCGTTGCGAGCATAATTTGTAATTCCTCTATATCCCCATCAGGATTTTTGGTTCAACCAAATACTTTGCTGAGCCTAAAACAAATCGGCATACCAATCTTTTTCGTCAACCTGTCTCTTTCCTTCTCAAAATCATCTTCCTTTCTCTTACGCCTACCTTCTCCGATCGCCTTTCGCTTTTTCTTCCCATTTCCAGTATTGTCCCTCGCCTCCTTGTCATCGTCGTTGCCGTCTGCAGCAGACGGTGACACAGATTTCTTCTGCCTTTCTTTATACGCGTTACTGCCATGTCTTCTTGCTTGCTCTTCAGCAGCTTCGGATCCGTTTGCCAAATGAACCGAGTCATCATAATCGCAACACAAAACCGGATTACTCTTGGCTGATGTACGAAGCACATGTCGATAAGACCTTATGCAAGTCGAGCAATGTGGCCGCGCCTATCATAGCGTGAGCTTTCTCCCAGATTGAACGTGTGATGTATATCTTACCGCATCACATTTCTGTCGTTACCGTCAGTTAACCGCTTTGCTAATTCCACCACACACTTACCAGTTTTCTCCGCCTACACTGCAAACAGGCCTGGTTTTTTTTCAACACATTCGCAACATCACTCTGCCCTCCGCTGCTCCCACTTGCTTGCCTTGAGCCTGGTGCATGATGTGGAACGTTTGCGGTATCGACATGGACAATTCCGTCCAAGGGTGGCGGCGCAGTGAGACTGCCCGAATGTACATAAGCTGGCATAATGATTGCCTACTCTATATATACAAAAGACAAAGAAGAAAGAACAAGAAAGAAATGATGGAAATCGATAACTGAAATCAAAATTGCCATTGCCCAAAAACAAAGCTACCTTTGACGAAATGGCCGGAATCGACTCATAATCGTTCGGCATGAGTTAGGTACACTGGTTCATGTTTGTGTTTAAGAATTTGGGGATTTTTGCCCATAGATAAGCTTATTTTGGGCCAGATTTTGGGCCACCTCAATCAAGATGTTACAGGTGTGTATGTGTGATGATCGAGAAGGTTCCCCCCCCATTTAAAAAAACCGGAGTTAGTTTTCTGGAATCGGTTTTTATATAAATTATTTGTTTTACACTTTGGTTTATTATTTTCACTCTTTTTTCAAGTTTTCGTCTTTCTGGTAGCATGGGATATAAGCGATAGCAGTATTGCATTTGTAACTCTCACCCAAATCCACGGCAAAACCGTAAAAAAAATGGCAGTACCGTCATTACCAGGTGCATCATTGATAAATGGAATGAGAAGTTGAGACTATAATACACAACTCTACAAAAGCTAATTCACAACCATGGAATAAAAGAGGCATATATGATCTATAAATTGGCACAGTGGAGAGGTGATATACACAATAGCTATCAAGGTAGGTGGGATAAGGAATGCCAAGCAGCCGTGGGTAATCCTACAACACCCTCGGATGGCGAGAGTATACCATCCGCTTGTCCTATATACATGATTCAGTGCAGTACGTCGCACGACTCGATCCGCCAACAGATGCACAGGAGCAACCAGCGCTAGATGAGACCGAGTAATCGAGGGTCACGCGAAGGGTCGAAATGTTGCTTCTTTTCTCCAGACGGAAACTCCTCTTCGCGTATCGGCTGCTCTTTTCTTAGCACAAATCCACTTTGCTTGTTGGGAATATGGCCCGTCGTTTTCGACCGAACCATGTGGGTGGGAAAATCCGTCAAAGACCGATCCGTGGATTCTTTGACACCATGATCTGTGGAGACCGGTAATTGAGGCAAGTGAGAAAGCGATTTTATACCTTCGCAATTTGTTATCGGTTTGGGATTAGCTTCGTTATCATCCACTGCGGCGTTAGAAGTCATTCCTAGCCCCATATGGTGCACAAAAGAATCTTTAGGGTGCAAGGCGCTAATAGGAGTGTTGCCGCTAGACGATGAGGAAGCAAACGAAAAGGGCCTAATTCCCAAGGAAGACAGGAAGGATGGCCGGCGAGAAGGCGGAGGGGTTGGGAAAGCTATGTAACATCGCCATTATAAGCT
Organism: Cryptococcus depauperatus CBS 7841; assembly: GCF_001720195.1. Lineage (NCBI taxonomy): Eukaryota > Fungi > Basidiomycota > Tremellomycetes > Tremellales > Cryptococcaceae > Cryptococcus > Cryptococcus depauperatus. Next base: position 936,139 of record NC_089468.1, on the reverse strand, counting down.
TGGTGCAAGAAGCCGATGAAAACCACAAACTATCGCTCGCTGATCCAAAACTCATTCGCCTCTCTGCTGGCGATTCACGCTCCTCTCTATCTATCGTGTGTGTTCCCGCATCAAAAGTCGACAGCAATTGATGAAGCCTCGATTCGATAACCGGGTCGTAGTGACCACCCGATGGATCCGCTGGAGGTGTGCCATTTGGAGTAACCAAATGTGAAGAGATGTGGGAGCTGGAGAGAATGGGATAGGGTTTCTTTGGAATAGGTTGAGCCATCACAATAATACTCCTGCCTGTCAAACAATGCGTATAGTGGCGAATATGTTTAGATGTAGGTGAAAAAGATTTTATATCCTACAACCTACGTTCAAATATAAAGTCAGCCCAAGATCTCAGTGTCGTCACGAAGCCCGCATGCATCGGAGGAGTCCCTCAGATGCATGCCCGAGAGCAAAAACTATCCAAACAACCAGTAAACTTCAAAACGGATCTCGAAGAAGCTATGCTCTACATGCTCCGCCCAAACCTAACAAAAAAAAACAACCAGGTGATCTCGCAGCAAAGGCGCAAAACTCTGTACTCACTCTGTAGCCACTGTGGGTACCAGATATGTGTTTGTAGATGTCTCTCAAGATTGTTCAAAACCAATCTCAACTACTGTCCAGGTCGTTTCTTGCCAGTGTGTCTCTTGGCTGTGTTGTTTGTTGAAATACAAATACAAAAACAAAATACAAAAAAAAAAATTAAAAATGTTAATCAAATGATAACCTTTTGTAATGTCCCGCCCTGGATTAGTCCCGGGTTCTAATCATCGGAGGTCCGTTCAACCTCCATCCGGATTAATCGGTCACCGCTCCGATACAGGTGATGACGTCACGCTTAAAGGCTGGCGTATATATATATAGTGTGAAGCTGTTTTATTCGTTCTTTGCTTTTCTCGCTGTCATATTATATCATCGACTGATTACAATGTCTGTTGCATCAAAATTGAGATCATTCCAGCCGTTCAGGGCCCAGCAGGTATCGTTTCGCTCCAGGATAGCGCCAAGGAGTATGGCGACAAGACATGGAAATGATCCCGATGTGTGTAGGTGTCTTGTAGGAAGGGAAGAGTCATTCATCAGGACGCGCAGGTTTTGGCAAAGGAAAAAGCTCGCAACCTTTCCGGTACACAAGATTCATCTTCACCTCACAAGGAGCACGCTCCGGGCTGGAATGAGCACCTTGCTGTGAGTCTGGTGATGGCTGGTATATGCGAATACTGACCATTGCTCAGTCTGATGCAGAAGCCAACATCAAGGTTGGTTTGTACGGGATGACAAGATGGGATGAAGCTGACAAGCTGTTGAAGGCCGACCAGGCAGGACCAGAGGGCAAGCCTAGCAAGGAACTTCAAGACGCTACTGTCAACCGTACGCTGCGTCGCAAGATACAATAAAGGATGAATTTGACATTGACATAGATGTGAACAAACATCACCGTACGGATGATGGCATCGCTGGTACGGAACACCATTCATCTACGACCAAGTCCTCATCCAATCTCAAGTGAGAAACTCGTAGGTGTTTGATTTGTTTTTGAATTCTATTAGTTATGTTGGTCTTGAGCTTTCCACTGACGATTCGATTGTATGCAGATAAAAGCTGATCGTGGAGAAGCGTAATCTTACACAAACACAAAAAGCAGCATCCTTGAAAGGTATCACAGATTGTTGTATCTTGACGGGGCTGGAAGAAGCGTATCCATGAATTAATCCTAGCAACAAATGTTGTGTGCAGACGTTTGTTAGATGTATTGCATCATATATAGTACCAAGCAATCTTATCATGGCTCTCTCCACTGTATACGGTTGAGAGCATGCTATTAACGCTGCTTATAAATTCCCAGTCTCCATTTAAAACAAGTTTTGTTCAAAACGATCAGCTTTTTTTGCTTCTCATAAACTGCCACACTCAAAGCAAAATGACGCACCAAAGTTGTTGTGACCGGTAATGTGAAGTTACCGGAACAACCAATCAAGCTCTGTCGTATTCATAAAAGCCTCTCAATAGTCAACATTTTCCATCCCTTTTCTCTTTTTCTTCTTCATCAATTATTCCCATAACCATGGCCATCCAGAATATTCAAGACTTGAAGGAGTTAACAGAAGATGAAGTCGCCAAGGTGCGTCCATTTACTTACTGGATAGGTACGAGCAATGGCTGATGTCGGGTAATAGCACAATAAGCAAGGCGATCTATGGATTATTATTGACTCTATAGTATATGACCTCTCCAAGTTTGGGAATATGCACCCAGGCGGGACTGGTGTTCTCCTGGATCCAGACGTTGGTGAGTCGTTGCGGAATCACTCGGTACATGGATGCATCCGCCATACCGTGTTGCTATTCTGTAGCATCTATATGCTGATATGTGTGCAGCTGGAAAGGATGCGACCACTGTGTTCTTCGGTCTGTAGGTTTCGTCGCCTCTTTCGTATTTTGTTTTGCGCTGACTCACCATCTCATTCGTCTAGCCACAGACATGAAGTTCTACTCAAGCCGCAATACCAACGCCTCATCATTGGCCGTCTGGCCAACTCGGCCCCGCGCATCAAAGCGCCTGCTTTAGGAGCACTTTCAACAGTTCCTTATGCTGAGCCAACATGGCTTACTCCGCAATTCAAGTCTCCATATTACAAAGAATCTCATCGCGCTCTGCAAAAAGTTGTTAGAAAGTTTGTTGAAGAAATCATCCGGCCCGATGCCCAGCTTTGTGAAGAAAATGGTAAACGAGCGAGCAAGGAGGTCTTGGATGCCATGGCCAAAACCAACCTCAATGCCATGAGGCTTGGTCCTGGAAAACATTTGTACGGGCGTACACTGTTTGATGGAGTTGTTAAAGGCGAGGAATTTGATTACTTTCAGTGGGTCACCTTGCCTTTTCAAAAGATGTTATATTGACAAGTATGGCTAGCGAACTGGTGATTAATCAAGAAATTACTCGCTGTGCCGCACGAGGTTACGGTGATGGCTTAAATGCTGGTATGGTCATTGGTCTCCCTCCAGTACTCAATTTTGGCCAAGAACCATTGCGATCTAAGGTGGTTGAAGAAGTTTTCTCCGGTCAAAAGGTTATCTCCTTGGCTATTTCTGAAGCTTTTGCGGGTTCAGATGTAGCCGGTTTGAGGACGACGGCGACAAAACAGTCTGATGGAAGTTGGATCATCAATGGAACGAAAAAGTGGATATCGGGTGGCATGCACTCTGATTATTTCGTACGTTTTATGCTGCCTCATTTAGCAAGTATTTGTACTAAATAAACATAGACTGTCGGTGCGAGGACCGACGGTGGCCTCACAGCTTTCCTGGTACCTCGTACAGAGGGCGTAGAAACAAAACAAATCAAGACATCATATTCTACTGCAGCCGGTACGGCCTATATCACTTTTGACAATGTTCGTGTACCGGCCGAGAACATGCTGGGGCCTGAAAATGGCGGCTTGATTGTCATCTTGAGCAACTTTAATGTTTGTCTGATTCTTCAGCTATGTAACAGCCACTCATAGCTAATGAATACTAGCACGAACGATGGGTTATGTGCTGTTCTAGCGCCCGATCCTCTCGAACAATCGTCGAGGAATGCCTCAAATGGGCCGCTCAGCGCAGAGTAGCTGGCAAACCTCTCCTTGCACAACCTATTATCAGAGCCAAGTTAGCTAGTATGATTGCCAAAATTGAAGCGACTCAGGCTTGGTTGGAGAATGCCACCTTCCAGATGTGCAACATGGTATGTTTCACCCTAGTTGACAAAAGGGAAGTGAAGCGCTGACAGTGCAAAAGACCTATAAGGAACAGTCTCGTAACCTTGCTGGACAAATTGCTTTCCTCAAAATGCAGTCTACCCGCTTTGCAGGCGAAATTGCCGATGATGCTGTCAATATCTTTGGTGGGCGTGGCCTCACTAAGACGGGCATGGGCAAACTTGTGGAACAATTCCAGCGGACACAAAAGTTTGATGCAATTCTTGGCGGCGCCGAAGAGGTATTGGCAGATCTGGGTGTTAGGCAGGCTATGAGGTACATGCCCAAGGATGTAAGGTTGTAGATTAGTATAGTCTTTAATTTCAAGGCAAATTTGATATTCTGTTGTTTTAGTTTTGTACCATCTATAGGAAAAAAATAGGAATCGTCAAATGCATCAACATTACAACAGATTAAGTATTTGATTTGATTGCGACAGTGTCTAGAAATGTTGCTTCAGACCACCGCCTTTGAACCTATAGAAATGCGGTCTACAGAACAGTCAGTAACTCTCTTGACAGTAGCAAAACGATTTACGCCAATTCGACCAACCAGTCCTCATCGATCACAGTCAAGTCCCTCATGAAACTCTTTGTGGTCTCTATAACTTCATGATAGATGACCCAGCCAGTTGAAGGCTGACGAGTAAACATGACTGATGAGGGATGAACGTGTAGAATGGCGCCTTCTCTAGCTGATCGAAACGTCCCATCCGGCATCATCCTTGCTGCATTCTACATCACATCAGCTCATCCCCTTACGACCTATTCCGTAAAATTTTACCTTGAAGTAACCGGAGACCAGGCATTTTCTCAATCTTACAGCATCACCTTCACAACTCTCAGCCTTTATTCCGAATCTATCCAGGTATTTTTTTAATTGTTTTCTGATAGACATTGCCCGAGAAAGAGCTTTGTAATTAAGACGGTGATTACCACACCATTGTTTGTCATTACGGCCATAGTGGACAAAGGCATTGTAAGCATTGAGAAGGGTCAAATGGTCGCCTTCTTCTGCAGTGAATTTTCTACGCTCCAATTCCGCCATGGTAGCTTTAGTTCCTCCGGCCGTGATGAAAACATTCTGAACGGAAGTCATGGCCGCTATAGTCAGTATCTCTTCTCCACATTTAAATTCATGAGAGTTCAGCAACTGCATTACCAATTAGTCTTTTCCTTCAAGAAACCTTGATATTAAACGCACAATAGCAGCCATCATAGGATCAAGCGGGACTTCCGCCATACGCTCGCCCATAGGAGTCGTTAATCTGCCTTCTTCATCTATTGCTTTAAGGCAAAACAAAAACTCCAAAGCTCTGATCATCATGTCACTTGGTGGCGGACTCATAAAATCAAACTTGGCGAGATTATCTATACCTAAAGCTTTCAGCTGTAGTAGATATAGGGAGATATCAGATCGGACCAGTTCTGGAGGTGTAGTGATGGGCATTGGGGACGATGGATTTGTGGTGGGCAGAATGGAAACTGGGTAAAGTCGAAAGCATTTCCCTGGCGATGTACGGCCTGCTCGGCCAGCACGTTGGTTTGCAGATGCCAAAGAGCATGGCGTAGTCGTGAGGACGTCCATACACGTCCGAGGGTTAAACGTTTTGATCTATGCCCATTTCAGCAAGCCATTCGGTGTTTTGTAAGACAAACCTTGACAAAACCAGAGTCAATGACGTATTTAATACCGTCAATGGTTACACTGGCTTCAGCAATATTCGTTGAGAATATGACTTTACGTGTATCTCGAGGAGGGGGGTCAAAGATAAGCATTTGCTCTTCTGGGGGAAGAGTGGCATAGAGGGGTAATGCAAGTAGTTTCGGGGCGGCTTTTGGGAGGCTGTGAATGTATCAGTATCGCCTAGAAGTGTTAAAGTAGGAGTAATAACCTTTGTAATCTATCAGCGACGTTTTGTAAAACTTGATCAATCTCTTCTCGCCCAGTCAAAAACGCAAGAACGTCGCCTGCAGGTTCCTGCAGAATGATGAGCCAGTGGAACTTCATTTGATGGAGCTTTGAGAATTACCTTCAGATGCAAATCAAAAACAGTTTGTACCAGAACTTCACAATAGTCTGAGCATGGTTCTTTCAGATAGGAAACCTCTACTGGGAACATTCGACCTTCCAAGCTGACGACTGGTCACACTGTTATCAATATCTTTTCATCTAGTAGAATCCAGGATGTACTTATGGCATCATCTATCGACCTATCATTGCCATCGGCATTGGAGTTGAAGTATTCCATGAAATCCTCGCTACGGACGTGAGTTGAGTTAATCTTCACAGCTAGCTGACAGGACGCACGCATCAATAGTCGCCGAAGAGACAATAATTCTCAGTTCTGGTCGCCTTTTCATAATCTTCTTAAGCAAACCTAATAACAGATCGGTATATGCGCCCCGCTCGTGAGCTTCATCAATCTAGAAGATAATACATAAGCCATAATCCTATTCGGAAAGAGTGAGATGTACCATTATCACGCTGTATCTGCTGAGCAGAGGGTCCATCATCGTCTCCCGGAACAACATGCCATCCGTCATGTATTTTATCTTTGTTCTTGTTGGGTTTGTCAAGTCTTCAAAGCGTATTGAATAGCCAACCTAGTAGAATCTTGTCAGCTGCTACACAAAAAGACATCTAATAGCGCACTTCATCACCTAGTATACTTCCGACTTCTTCAGCTACACGGGTAGCCACACTGGTGGCAGCTACTCTTCGTGGCTGAGTACAAGCTATGACATGGCTCTGTTCCGTCCAGCCAGCTTCATGGAGATACTGTGGAATTTCTAATATGTTTTATGAATTGCCAATCTCCACAGGAATATTCAACCACGACATACGAGTAGACTTTCCACTGCCCGTCTGGCCAACAACAATGACCACTCGATATTTTTCAACGCAGTACAACAGCTCCTCTCGATGCTTATATATAGGCAGTCGTTTCCGTTGAGATTCTATGCCCAAACCACCATTCTTGGATGTGTTCACTGGAAGAAAAGAACCATCCCCTTCAGATTCTCTATCCAGCGAGCTACCTGTTCAACGGCTCATAAGCTGGTACACCAAAAGTCAGTGGGTATTGATCAACTTACCCGGAGCAGCTGCGCCAGGCTTCCAAAATTGTAGAGGAGGCATATTTATTGTAAAGTTTGAAAGTCAACATGTCAATAAATCCGTCGAATCTTCAAAAAGATGTATTAACGGCGATGTCCGCAAAACGGACATTCACCCCAAGTCCATTGATCATCTTTTGCCAACCACGTGGCTCTTATCTCTGATAAGAACTTTTGTGCCTGATGATGATATCATCCAATCAGCGCGGAAAGAGATTCAAGTGGATGAACAATATAAAAAGTATAATCATATTGCATTACATATTTCTCCTTTTATTTTTCATCTTCCGGGAAGAATGCTTTAGAGAAAAGCGTATCACAATATGCTGGCCGAGTTTAGAGGATGGATGAACTCCCGCCGGCCAAGAAAGTTAACATTACTCGGAAGAGCAATGGCACTTATAGTCGGGGAGTTGTTATTCAATGCTGCTTGTTGGATTGCAGCAGGCATATGCTTTAGCAGCGCAGACGGGATTCTGGGATTTGCGCTGCTTGCGTGGGTAGGTAATTCTTTCTGCCATTGTTATATCGAAACTGATATTGAGAATCGTAGACAATTGGCCTGCGGCATGGTATGTTTAGCCTTTGACAGAGCATTATGCCATGAATCTGTTTGACAAATAACCAAGGACTGGATGCCGATCATATCAGTGCGATAGATAATGCCACCCGGCAGCTAGTCAGCCAAGGGCAGCTTCCCATTACCTGTGGTATGTAATATGGGATAAATGACTAGCTGCTGATAACATCCATGGGTAGGACTTTTCTTTTCATTAGGACACTCTACAATTGTGATCATTGTCAATACTGCAATCGCTATCAGGTATGCCTCAGTCAGCTATACACGTCTTCATACTCAACCTGGCTTGCAGCGTAGATATCTATGACAAACTCGACAAAGTAGGCTCTATAGGTGGTATAATAGGTACCTCTGTCTCTGCATCCTTCCTCTTCTTTATCGCATGCCTCAATATTTACTTTTTGGTTGGAACTATCAAACATCGTCGAGCTATCAAATGTCGTCAAGTCCTAGATTTACCGGCAAAAGAAGCTGAAGGTGATCCATCGACAATATACGGAGGAGGTTGTATAGTGAGGGTGGTAGGGCCAATACTGAGAGTTGTGGATCGGCCTTGGAAAATGTATCCAGTTGGAGTTTTGTTTGGCTTTGGTGGGCCGCCTATTATTGCTTTTGGATGCGAGTTGATGCTGGCAGCCCATTAGGATTCGATACTGCTTCGTCTATAGCACTGCTCGCTATATCTGCAGTGGCCCAAAGAGGACCAAGGGGTGAATCTATCAGTCATGGAAAGATTGTGATCCTTCCTCTCCTCGTATACTCTATTTTGCAGTGCTACCGAGGTGGAGCTAATCTCGTTGTAGTTCACCGCCGGCATGTCACTCGTTGATTCCCTTGATTCGATACTCATGCTGTATGCGTACGCTGCCCCTAGTCGTTCTACTCCCGAAGGACGACTTTCGCTATTTCAAGGTTCTGATGATAAAGATGAACTGTTGGCTGATACGGCTGTTCCTACGCTCACCACAGAGAGCGATGACAATCAAGCAGGGAGAGAGCGAGAGAGGTCTATTGGACCCATGGAAGAGGTGGAGGGCATAAGAGACGAGGATGTCACTGAGGTAGGGAAGGTTGTGGCTGAAGAGGAAGAAGAGAGAGTTGGAGACTCATCAGACATGACTTGTCAAGGTGATGCGAAGAAAAGACGAGTCTTGACGGCCAAATCAAATACTATGTCTTCTCTATCCATTCTTCTCACTTTTCTCTCAATCCTAGTCGCTTTCAGGTTGGTCTAATCCTTGTTGAGTCTATCGGGAGCTGACATGTAGATAAGCATCTCTTTGATTGAGATTATGGGTTTGATAGGAGAAAATTGCACTCAATGCCAAAAGGCTGCAGAAAACCCAAATGGCAGTGGCTTGGCTGGAAGATGGTGGAGAACATGGACGAGGGCCAATGACCAGTCTGGGTATATCGGGGCAGCCATAGTGGGTTGCTTTACGGCCATTCTCTTTGGCTGGTATGCTGTCAAATGGGGACTGAAAAAGTGGAAGTGTACGAGAAAGTAAGCTTTCATTCGGTATGCATATAGTGCTCATATATAATGTCTTACTACTCTCAATCTTGATTTTTTACTGAGGACTTTTAAGAGCACAGAGCCAAGTGAGTGCTGAGATTTTCGATACCGTCTCAATGCTAAACGTAAGGAGATTTTTGTCGAGTTGCTGCCATTCACCGAACAATCAAACATGCGAAAGTCAGGTCAAGCTTGTACATAGCTTGACAAATACCTGGAGTGAGTATCATGTTACATAGTAGATTTGTAATGATGGCAATTTTGATTATTGTACATTTCAATGTAGAGGATGCTTGTTTACCTAACACTCAAGTCGCTGCTTGAAAATCAATTCATTGTCACTTTGACGAATGAGTATTGTGCTAGAGGGTAAGCGTTACATGCAATATAGAGTGACAACATGATGGAATACAAAAGTTGGCACGAGATGGCAAAAATCCCAAAGATGTCCCTGTTTAGAAGAGATTGTTGTGATACTTTAAGGCGTAACTGCCGCACGACTTGCCAGCCACTCTTGGTATCTTCTTCTCCCCAGCTCTTTTAGAGTCATATCTTCTGCCCCTTGCGGGATGATTTCCAGATCCGGAAAAAGTGCTTGTATCCTCGATCTACTCGCCAAATCAATTGCGGTTTCCCTTCCATTCTCTGAATAATTGTTTTCTGAAGAAGTAACAAGAACTTTCAGGTCAGGTAAGACGCTGTGTGCCTCTTTTTCATCTCGCTTGCTGCCATCTATTGATGAGTTTGTGACTGCGAGTTTGCCAATGACGTTCGACGGAACATGATCACTGTGCAAGCTAAAGCCTGTACATGCAGCCACTGCAGGATCTGGTTCCTCGTATATAGCATAAGGGTCAAAATCATCAGGAAGTTCGTAGGCAAGGTCGGTGGGCCGTGGAGGCGCATATCCCCTACACTTGATATTAGTGTTTGTCAGAAATAGGCATTACACCCACCAAAGTGCCTCTTCTAAATCGTTCAATAACCTGGCTACTCCCCCGCCCTCTTTTGCAAGCCCAACAACATTCTCTTTGTCCAGTTTACCATATTGCCCTAATCTGACAGCTCGCGCAAATGCATGCCTTACGCGCTTTTGAATCCCGACAACTTCATCAACATCCAACATTGCAAAGCCTACTTCCTCTTGCCAAAACTCCACATCTTCCGCTGTGGGCAGTATTGGCACATGACCAGCATGTTTGCCTTCCTGAACAGCGGTCAACATTAGGCTTTTCCAATAGCTTGGTCCGACCTGCATGCCTTGTGGCATATTTGGGAGCTGATCAAAATTTCCATCATTGATGATCCACGGACAAGGATCATGAGGATAGGTGAGAGTCCACACTGCGTCGATAAAGTAACCTAGTGCATGAACTAATTCAATCACAAAAGGTCTCACACGTCTTGACCCCAAGCGCTGAGCGATATTCACGAAAGGGTTTGGCGCTTCTGCTAATCTTGGCCTATTGGACATGCGTCTAGGCACCACTTTTGCCTGTTTTGAGCGTTCAAGGATGTCCTCGTCTATTGCCAGTTCAACATCACGCAGTGCCATAATGGAGACGGTGTTCAGAGTCTCGAAATCATCCAATTGCAAGGGAGATCCGGCGTCAGAAGAAAATCGAAGCGACTCGTCGTAATCACGAGGGGACTGAGCCTCATTATTAAAAGAACGGAGCGACTGCCGGCTCGATGTTTGGGCGTTTCGCGATGAGCTGCTAACAGTCACAAGAGGTATCCCAGGGCTCAACCGTCTGGGTCGGGTTTGAGATGAACTGGCAGGATTTTGTATCTGTTGCTCTGACGCCCATTTCTACAACTTTATCAACAGCTAGCCACTGGCAAACAGAAAGCAGCCTACTCTCCATCTTGTCACTGCAACATCTTGTTTCTCCCTAGGAGATGACCCATTGCCTTCCACCTTTTGCAGAACAATCCCTCCAATTTCTTTACCTTTTCTAGCATCAGCCTTGACTATGGCCATATCTCACCCAAAAATGTATCTCACTTGGACTGGAATGACGTTGAGGGTTTCCTGCCAGCCGAAAAGTTGCGAGATCCATTTGTTGTAAAAAGAGGATAATCAAAAATTGTCGAGTAAAAAGAAGAAATAAAAGAAAAAATTTAATTAATGGTATTGTCAATTTTTTACGCGTTTGATTTTTAATTACGCGAATGACTTTTATCATGACGTGTTGTTTGGAAGACTTTTATATGTACCTGAATTTTTCCACGTGGCTTGGACCAATCACATCCACACTCGCAGGGTGTTTTTTTCGGCAAGATATTTCTTTTTTGCTTTTGCTTTTCTCTTTCTTTTATCTAAATAAATCAATTCTTGGCTTTTAATCCAACATGCCCGTCGCGAAGAAGAAGGGCGCCGTATTTGGTATATACGCGGACTCTCCAGACCATTCGGCACCACTCACTACAATAGTCCCAACGCTTACTTCCCCTACGCGATCCAGTACCTCTCGGCGGGCTCTGTCCTCTCTTCAACCCAAACCAGTGGCTTCTGTCCACAGCAGGATATCGCCGCTTCGGTCGGTCTCTGGGCTCAAAGAAAAGCCCTTATCAGACGTACCGGTCAAATCCAAATCCAAACCGAAATCAACACTGGAGATTTTTGCTGATCCTGAGCCATCGAGACCAAAGTCTTTGAGTGGTGTGAGCGGCGCAACCAAGCGTCGTAATGTGCCTACTCCCCTTGTAACCACGCAGTCTCTCCCTGCGCCTCTTGGAGCATCTACATTTTCCAAACGTTCGCGTGACCTCTTGTCGCCTCTTCCTATCTTTTCAGAACGTAAAGAAAACGATGGCATCTCACACCAACCAACAATACGTTCCGAGACCGGTCAGTCTCCTGCCAAACGCGGTCGTATTACGTTGTCTGCTGCCGACTCTTCACCTGCCATCATGAATTCATCTTTGCAGAGGAGCAAAGGGGCGAGAGATAAAGAGAATGTCGCACCTTCTATTTCGATTAACGAGATTGAGGGTTCTCCGGCGACGCGCACCCGATCAAAGGCGCATGTCGTGCAATTAGATTTCTCAATGACTCTTAGCCCTCTGACATTCAGGGACTCGCCTCAACGGCGTCGCACAGAAGTGGAGCGTCTTATTGATGATCAGCTCGGTGCTGGCAGGAGGAAGAAGCAGACAGTCGAAGAGATGATTGATCAGGCATCACCAAAAATCACAAAATGTGTTAATGAAAAAAGTGACTCTAGCAAAAGCAAGGGTAAAGGGTTTGAGGTTTTAGCGGACGGGGCGCTGGCAGATGTCAGTGAAGCGTATGGAGCAAAAGGAAACGCTCCAAGTGGATTTACCAGCCAAGGCGTAAGTTGTGTACGTTTTTTCCTATGAATGAACCATGAGCTGATGGCTGTTAGTAGCAATCTTGATTCTTGCTGTCTTTGAAGACTGTCATAAAAATTTCACGACTTTACGATTTGATAACGACACCTCAACTAATATCAATAATGATTCGCTTATACCTTTGTTTTACAATATTCCCCACTGCCTCTTGTTGGAAGCCGTCCTATGTTTTCGTATACCTCATCATATATCATGCAGCCTGTATCCGCAGATGACTACCAAGCACAACTGCATCTCAACATATTGTTTCTATCAACAAATGGATGCAAGTTTTGTGAACATTGTCTTTCGTGGTTATATCGTGATAAATGTACTGTATCTCTGTCTATAGGTAAATGGCTGTGATGCCTACCATACTTTTGTCCTGCTGAGAATCCCGAATCAACTATACATAGACTGCTGCCGCAAAGATAGCTGGACGATGATCTGAGCGTCCTTCCAGCAATTTCATCCTGTCAAAAAGTCTGTTCAGCATAATTCTGCATCACAACATGTGTTTTCCAACATACCCCGAGTCATCAATAGTCCCGTAATGCAAGCACTGAACTTCTCCTTTTTGCCATCTCTTGCTTTTTTGTGCCTCAGCTTCCTCTTTGGGTTTGTGATCACTTCTGTGTAACCATGATGGAAGATTTTGTAACCATCGCTGGAAACCGCTCAACTCATTCTCACGATCAGTTTTCATAGGAGGAGCAATACTGCTCTCGCGAAGAGGGTTGAAGTTGATTTGTCGTCTAGGAGGGTCAGGGGCGGACTGGCTATTTACTATAATTTTATTGCTCTCGTCATTGGCGGGAGAACTGAGCTTAAGCGCGGTGGTGGCTGGAATAGATTGGCTAATGGGAAAGAATTTATCTTTTGCAGAAGATCGGTCGGGACTAGCGCCTTTCGGCGCTGGAATTAGACCTGACTCGTCCCAATTAGGACCGTTTTGTTGAACGTCAAGACCAGGTGTTTCAGGAGGAGAGGCAACAATAATTCCGATTGTTTCACCACCTTCGGTATGTATAACTTGTTCTGACAATCTGTCCAAATTGACTTCCTCTTTCTGTTGCTTCGCAGCTTCTTCTGCTTTTCTGGACGATATAGATGATGTCGAAGGTTCCCTAGTGGGAAATCTTTCCAAGCGATGGCGGAAGTGATTAAGCGCAGAATGGAAGCCTGTTTGGATGCGACTTAAGCTTCCTTCATGGACAGCAGCATTTTCTTGTACAGTTTCAAGCACGGAAGTCAAAGGATCTGGAGTAATTTGGGTTTTCCAAAGAACTCTATCGCACTGCAACGATGTCAGGAAATTTTAAGAAATGCAGCATGGTGAGCGCTTACCCAACTAGGCACTCTCTGTTTTTTTGAGCTATCGTATACGCCTTCTCTTCGATCCAAATCCATCTCAAAGTCTGATTCATCTTCCGCTGACTCTCTAATACTCTTACTACTGGAAGTTCTCTTTATGAGAGATATCGTTTTCTCCAAGAATGGCTTTCCGCTAGCCTTGGCAGAATAAGTTAAATCATGCAATGTGTCTGACCGAGCCAGCCCAGGACGATCATGACTGTCGCCATATATTGAACTTGATGCAAGATCTCGGGCACTTATGAAGGAGGAAAAAGATATCGGGCGGTTATCAGTATCGGCAGTGTATTCGGTATATTCGGTACCATGGTAGGTAGAAGCAAGACTCGAAAGAGATGTTCGCCGAGACTCCCAGCCATTTCTATCTTCCCATGTATCTCCTTCTCTTGCTTGATTTTTCATATTCCGTGTACTCCTTAAACTCATTCCTCTCATCCTTCCCTTTCTTCTTCTGGGACTTGGAGTCAAAATGCCATTCATTTTCACTAGGCCCAAGAGATGCCTCGTCTTTTCCCTGAGAGCATTTTCAATGGTCCGAGGTTGAGAACGATGCTGATAGGTATTGTTATCTGAGTCGCTTTCGATGTCTATTCCAGAGTTATATTGACTTGAATCGAAGGATTGACGATGTACATCTTCTGCTTGGATCGATAGATGGTTCTCTTCTTCACTATCATATCCGTTTGTTTCACGCTGTTCCCGCCCTTGACTCATCCTGTTTTCTTCGTCCTCACTATGACGGTTAGGCTTGTCTAGATACATCTCTTCAATTGCATATACCTCCGATAATCCGCTTGGGTTGTCTTTGTGTATTTTTTTCTTCTCACTTAGACTCGTCTCATGAGTCTTTGAAATATGTTCTCCGTCGGCTGGAGCAGACTGTGTCGAAATTGAAGACTTTTGTCTTTTCAATGTCCGTCGAAGGTTCTTGTTCGTTGCGCGAACTGATTTCCAAACATCATACTTAAATGTACAAGGAAAATCAATGAGAGCTTCCTTAAAACCTACGAATGGATTGACTTCTGGGTCTTTCGAGTCTATTATACGGTGGAGCTGATCGAATGTGAGCGCATCCGCATATCTTTTTTGCTCGATGAGCCAATCAGCATGAAGCCTAGATAGCTCCACTCGGAAGTTTACTATCATCTCTGTTAGTTGCGAATTCAAGTTCGAGTACCAATACAAGATATAAGATAGGAACGTACAGTCGCCGCACCAGAAAACTGTGTCAAATCTGTCAGTGATGTCCTCTTCCTGTGCTCTGGGATCATCTTTGGCCAAAAAGCAATCCAACTGTAGTTCTTTCTTAATTTTTGTAATATTTGCTTTGCGCAATTCCATTCGTTCAGTATGCGCCGCAAGGTGCGAATTGACAAAAAGGAAGGTGCGATCCGCTATTTTGAGGCTTATTCCTCTGTAAGAAGAGTTATATTAGATCATGAACGACAATCAATAGCTACAACGTACATGCCGCCTTTGTTACCTACCCTGCCTCCTGCTAAACCTGCTGTGACGAAATCTTTATCCAATCCTACAAGAATCAGCTTCCTCTTGTGGAACGAAAAAGACTTACCCTTTACGAGATGTTCCGCACCCTTGTAGACATATATTGAAAGATACATCCCCATCAGTCTTTCTTTCACAATATGCACATAGCTCCCTCCTTCTTGTCTGTTGTTTTCCTCATCTGTGGGGATAACAATCTGAGGCCTTTTGTTTCGAGACTTGGTTGGTGATGTCAACGAATCTTGTATTCGATGTCTTGAATGGCCAAGATTGTCATTGGATGTCACATCATGGGAAAAGTAGTTCTCTTCATCGGAATCACTAACGTTGAATTCTGTCGATTGGCGGGATAGTGGGCTCACAAAAGGATGCAAATAGTTTTGCTCTTGAGGAGACGGTGGCTTTAGAAACGGGACAGAAGAGGTAGCTGCAATTGGAACTGAAACGGAGCGCATGGCAGTAGCAGGTCGCGGTGACAGATTCATCGGGGCCATTTTATCAGTAGATAAAGGTAATTCACGAAAATTGGGGTTGGAAGGGTTGGAAGGGAGAGGAGTCAGTAGACCATGACGAGCACTAGGAACGCAAAGGTAATCGTCCAGCATTTGGCTCCAGCCTTTCGTTGGCGGAGTATGCTTGTAAACGAAAGGAGATTGTAAAGCTGTAGGACTTGAAGGTCTCATTCGCTCATCTTCTTCCTCGTTGACACAGGGAGACCTATGTCCCGCATCATCTTTCTCGCCATCCTTTTCCTTTTCTTTGGCTTCTCTTCTATTTCGCAGGTTGACGCCCTTGATGATACCCCCTCCCAGGCCACGCGGTGCACCGCTGGGTGTGGGACATTCTTGCCCGGCGATCACAATGATGTGATAAGGATGGGAATTTTCTATAGGGAGATCAGGTAGTTCCCCTTCTATAGGGGATTCAGGCTCGTAGGGTGGGATTTTGCCTAAAAGAACGGAAAGGTCGCCCTTGGGCTAAACCAGTGTTAGTGCAGACATTAGTGGGGGTGTCAGCAACTCACCAATGCATCAGCCATGTTCCAAGTGACAATTAAAACCTTGATTGCTTGTCTCTGTGGCTCTGGAGGTATAGTTATCGACATCGCTTCAGGCCCCCTTGACGTTTCAAATCCTGTCAACGGATATGTTGCTGACCTCACAACATCCTTGTCTCTAGGTTGAAGGTTCTTCAAAGTATCAGTTCCCACCTCTGAAAGTTTTTGTGCGTGCGTCTTGTCTTCAGTCGCCGTAGGATTGTGTGGTTCATGGTTATTCTGAAACAAAGCCGCTAATCTCAAGCCCAGTTTTTGATCAGAATATTGCGATAAGACGTTGTTTGTGGCATCAACTTGGGTTGGAACACGAGAGCATGCCTCCTGACCCTTGCGGGCAAAGGAAAACAAGCGAACCATCGCTGTTGCTCTCCTATCGCCGTAGTAGACTTGTTTTTAAAGAAATGACCTGCGTTCGCCCACGAACCAAAGCTCACGTAGCTAAGACGCTGCGATTGTCAACGGTTGCAGACAAAGGAGTAAGGATGAGGTATGACTACTGACATGTAAGACGCACAAATCTAGTCCAGCGACAGTGGCGAAGGTTTCCAGTCAATTCCTTTGACTATCAGACGTGACGGATGGCGATTGCACCTTTCAGCTGGTTCTCCTTTAAAATCTCGTGTTTGTGAACGTATTTAGAAGGAGCGTATCATGGCATGCTTGCACATTACTATTGATTTGAAGAATGTTGATGATAAATGTAAATATAGAATGAGAAAAGAAAGAAAAAAAGAAAGAAAAAATCAAAGTTAAACAAAACGGAAGATGAGATTTCACGATGAAACTGTTTCATAATTGCTGGATTACTTGTTTATACTTAAAAACCCTGGCCGCACCAAACAAATTACTTTGTATTTATCATTAATAACAAAAATATTGTCTTTTGAATATACAATTCTCTTTATTTTCTATTCACATCTATTATGAACAAGCAAGCTATATCACGCCCTTCCTCGCCCCTTACACATAGCTCATACGAACCTCCGCCCATGAGAGAATATTCTGCAGCACAGCTTCACCTTGCTGCATTGCTCATGTTTGTCATCTCGACCTTATCCGTTTGTCTGGGGATATCCTACGTATACTGTCCTGTTGGTGTAAGTCATGATCTAAATATGAACTTGAGGAATGGTATACAGCGAATAGCCAGAAATGCAGTTTGTAGTTGACTCATAAAGGACATTTAGCTTTGGTGGTTACATTCTTTGTGTACGGATGAACATTACAAGTATCTGCTGCCATTACTTGTACCCGTCACTGTTTGGTTCGCAATTGCCAACTGGGTAGGATGGGAGTTTTTTCGCTTCTCATGACCAGATGACGAAGGGAGAAGGAGTATGCCATGTCGAGCAGATATTCAATAGAACAGGTGAGTTGATACCCGTTGTGAAGGTGTTGGTAACAAGATAGCCCATATTCTGTTACAATGTGAGTAAAAGGTCAGAGAATAGCCGAGGCTTTATAGGTGTGCATATGTCATTACAGATACGCTGCTGGAATGAATTCCAGAATATCCACATCCATAGTTGAAAAACATGAAAAAAGAAGGGGGAAATATGTATAAAGAATAAAGCATCAAAAAGAAAACTGGCCAAAGATCCTACTATAAAGACCTCGTCTACCAAGGAGTCTCTCTCTATCTGTTGGACACGCTTGGACATACGTTAGGGTCATAATTAATCAAGATTTCGTATACTTCCTATCCTTGGAGATTTCGCCTCTTCCCTCACTCTCTCCCGATGACCTAAAGCGCTCTTGCTCCTTTCCCTCTTCTTTGATGTCGAAAAATTGCTTTCTACGTCGCTCCGAGAATTTGATGGTCGCCGAGAGCGAGTGGACCAACCGTGTAATGAGGGCGTTTCTGGCCGTGTTGGAGTATGAGAGACATTGGGACCGTGACGAGAATGATGGTGGCCAACAAGGTGTTTGCCGTCGCAGCATGCTGTGATTTGTTAGCTTCCGGTGTATATATATATATAGGTAACCATGAAGAATTAGCTTACCTCGAACATTCTCCAAGCCCTCAAAAGATGTATCTAAATCATCTCCATCTTCTCTTGAAACGAGATCAAATTCTTCATCCAGTACGAGTGCACCCTTGTACGCTCCCTTGTACCTATGTCCCCCATGGATGGTAGCTGGAACCTCGTGTCTTTTCAAATATTCATGTGCAGGCGTTCCTGCCCTCTTTCCCATGGAGGAAGATGGTCGAGAGTAAGTGCCCATTGCAGTTTGTGCGCGCGATGCTCGAGGGGTAGCATTAAGTGACCTTCGTTCCGATCCAAAGGAGCGTAGAGACATAGGAGATTTTGGCATAGCGAGACGGCCTTGCTCATCAGCTACTGAGTTAAATGCAGACCGGAAGGTATTGGGGACGGCGCTCTCAGTGAGAGTATTATCTGCCTCAGTCTTTTGTTTCTGTAAAAGGAACTGCAGGGCCTAGACGATGTTAATTCTCGACACACAAAAAGTTAGTTTGGTTGAGGCGCGACTTACAGACATCCAGAGTTCATGTCGTTCCTTGGTTGCTGCAGTAAACTGTATGTCTCGCCCAGGAGTTGACACGACAATACTCTTCGTGAACAACCCAGGAGGTTGAATGTTGCTATCATCAATTACGTTCACGTTTGAAATAAACACTGTCGATGTCAGCCTTTAATCCAACACTGCTTACTCTCGAAAACCAAACACTCACCACTTTTAGCTGAACTTTCACTAGTTCTGCTGCTTCCAGGGTCTTCTGAACTCCAGTACAATGTCTTAGTATAAGGATGAACCCAGAAAAACCTTCTATGGCGATTACTACTTTGGCCTTTTCCGACTCTTGATCTAGTATATTTGTAAAGATACTCTCCAATCATCGTCTGAGTAATGGCGTGGATTGTCTGGGGATCAGTGGACCCTACAGGATTTGCCTCGGGTTTGAAAGCTGTACCAGCAAAAGAGTCCAGCGAAGACAAAGAAGGATTACGACCATGCTCTGTAGGAAATTGATCGTAGCCGACAACGCTAGAATTGGCGGACGCATAGCCGCTAGAGGCAATAATATTACCTGAGTGTTTACGAAGGCTGTGGGTCTTGCGATTGTCTTTGAGCGGGGTGACAATGGTGGGCGAGGTAGGTTTGAAGCTGCTTCTAGAAGGTTGACGAGAGGTTGAAGCAGAAGATGGTGGCATTTCTCCTGTGGCTCGTATAGCAGCGGCAGCAGAAGAAGGTGCTGTTCGTAAAGACCCGCGGTGGCCACTGCCTGACTGGGATGGACTCGCTACGTGATGGTGGAATTCGCCAGGAGATGGAGAAGTGGGTCGAGGAGGAGGACCCATAGACATCTTCTTGACGACGCCTGCAGGAGGAGGTCCAGTGGGAGGAGGAGGAAGGTTCATAGTAGGAGGTTTTGACCTATCAGGTGGAATGGAGCTGGCAGGTGAGGGAGGAAGCTCATCCTTCTTGGACATCTTGTTGTCAGCAACGGTTGTGAGATGTTCGGAAGAGACTCTGCGGCTACCTCTGTTGCTGAGTACACTAGTAGTTGGAGGAGCTTTGAGGAAATCATAATTAGTGCCCGGCGCGACTCGAAAAAGACCAATATCAGGGTTGGGAGAAAGTGGAGAAGGGGGAGCTGAAGGAAGAGGATCGGTCTGAGAACCAGAATCAGAAAGAGTGAGGGATTTGTCAGCGGCCGCAGGTACTTCAACGATTTTTTCTATGGTGATGATCTTCTCCACTGGTACCTCAATCCGTTTTTCGACAATACGCTCAACCTCCACAGGGACCTCAACCACCTTCTCAACGATACGTTCAATTAGTATTTCAACCGGAACTTCGACCACTTTCTCTACCTCAACGATCTTTTCTACGATCTTTTCAACCTCAACAGGTACTTCGATAATCTTCTCCACCACCCTTTCAATCTCGACAGGAACCTCTACCCTCTTCTCAACGACAACTTCCACAATCTTTTCCACAACCTTTTCCACAATCTTTTCTACCTCTACCGGCACCTCCACAATTCTTTCCACTACTTTCTCAACTTCCACTTCCTTGATGACTTGCACTTCTACAATCTTCTCGACAAGCTTCTCTACAATCTTCTCGACTTCCACTATTTGGGGGACCTCTATAATCTTCTCTACGATCTTTTCAACCTCAACTATTACTTCAACTCGCTTCTCCACATCGACGTTCACAGGTACTTCTCTGATCTTCTCAACCTCTACAATCTTTTCCACAATCTTCTCAACTTCCACTTCCTTGGGAACCTCTTTGATAACCTCAACGATTTTTTCAATGATCTTTTCAACTTCCACGATTTGTGGAACCTCGACAATCTTCTCCACTGGAACTTCCACAATCTTCTCAACTGTAATTTCTACGATCTTTTCTACGATCTTTTCAACCTCGATAGGAACCTCAATCCGTTTTTCTACCTCAATGAGTTTTTCTACAATCTTTTCTATCGGAATTTCCACAATGACCGGCTTCTCCACGATCTTTTCGACTTCAACGATACGGTCGACGGGAACTTCCACTATTTTTTCGATGATCTTTTCTACCTCAACAATGCGGTCCACTGGAACTTCTACAATCTTCTCGACCTCCACTATTTTTTCGACGATCTTTTCTACCTCAACAATGCGGTCCACTGGAACTTCTACAATCTTCTCAACCTCCACTATTTTGGGGACCTCTATAATCTTCTCAATAATCTTTTCGACCTCTATGGGCACTTCAACTCGCTTCTCTACTTCCACAATCTTCTCAACAACTTTTTCAACTGGTACCTCCACTCTCTCAACAAAACGCTCCCTGCTAGCAATTTTATGAGCTTGTTTGGCAGACATCCAACCACCAGCAGCGGAAGTAAGACCGAGGCTAAGATTGGAGCCGGAACGAAGGCCTCGAAGTGTATGTTCTATATGATTACGATTGTATTCGTCTTCTGTCTCATCTGCGTCAGAATCATCGGCCGTTTGATACTCTTTACCGGTTTGCCAAGCCTCTGTCTCAGTATCCGTAAGAAGCTCGGAATGAGATTGGTTAGGGGTGATAGTACCGACGGTTTCGGCTGCAGATTCATAATCATCGGTATCGGTGGTGGTAGACATGTCTCCAATAGACCCGGAATGAGGAAAATCTGGGTGCGTCCTGACTGTGGGAAGAGGAGTGTTACCTTTGGTTGGGGTTGTCCCGCTCATAAAATGAGGAGTGGCAGGAGGAGCAGGTACGGGAGGAAGAATTTCAACACGTGAATCATCCACAATGACTCTTTTAGGTGTTTGAACATTCCATCCAGAAGAAGAGCTGTTAAGCTCAGTGGGAGTGGACGGGGAAGGAGAGTCTTCGTTTTGAACAGCAGACATGACAGGTATCTCAGAGGTCCAATCAGCTGTCATGACGCCCGTGTCAATACACTTGGCGGGCTCCTGCATCTCAATCTCGTCGGCCAATACTGTAGGCAGACCAAAGTCTGCATTGGGATAATGCTCAACCATACTTGGAGAATTTGAACCAAGGCGATCTCGAGAGTCCGTATTAAGAACTTGGCCCAACCTCTCGCCCGGAATAGAGGGTCCAGGGCTGTCGGAAAATCCGCGATCATGGAGCAGATCAGGTGTACCAGAGCTAGCAGAGATGAAACTCTTATCGCCAGGACCAGGAGTGCTAAAGCCTGAAGCAGTTCTGGTAAAGCCAAGCTTATGGCCGATACTAGAGGCAAAGGCTTTGCCTCTACCACGTCTGCCTCGAATGGAGTCTCGACCTCGTGAAGCATTGATGGCTTCTTTGTCCCATTCGTTAAGATGACTACCAAATTCATCTGCGATAAGTTCTTGGTCCATAGAGGATAACCTAACTCTTTCATTCTCATTCTTGAGTTCTTCAATCTGTCTTTCTGCTTTCTTGAGCTTTTCGCGAAGTTCGTCGTTTTCGTTAACAAACATTTCGCCGAGTGGTGATCGAGGGAAAGGTTTTGAAGGCGTAGAGTCAGGCGAGTCAAAATCCGAATCGAAGAGCTGAGAAGGAGAAAGAGCTTGGTCATTTGCGTCAAATCCAGGGCGTTTGGTAGGAGACATGTTGCTTTTACTAGAAGCTGCGAAAACACTCTGATCATTTTCCTCGCCGCGCTTAGGAGTGAGCATTCCAGGACTGGGGCTCATTCCAGATAACCTTCCACGTCCACTAACCCTCTGTCTCTCAATGTTAAGTTCTCCAAGTAAATCGCTCTTATCTCGCTGTAAGCCAGCCGTGGTCCTCCTCGCTTGAGCCATATCGGTCTCATGTTTAGTCTTGAGTTCCTCGATAGCTTGGGCGTTCTTCTCAGATTCAGTCTTGTAAGACTCGGCCGATTCTCGAGCGGCCACAAGGCTCTTTTGTAAACGTGTTTGCTCGGCGTTGGATTTTGTGAGTTGTCCTTGCATATCGGTGATTGTAGAACGAAATTCTTGAAGAGAAACCTCAAGATTCCAATTTTCCTCCTTATAACGTTCTACACATCATGTTAGCTGATTTGCACGATTGAAATTACTCTATACGCACCAACATTGGCTTCAGCAGACCTGACGGCAGCTAACAACCCCTGGTTTTCCTGATCTCGACCTTCCTTTTCCTCAGCGACTTTCTCTAAGTCACGGTCTTTCTCCTTCAGCAGAGCTTGCAATCGACGAACTTCAACTAAAAGGTTCTGTCCAATTTCTGTGGCAAATTCCATATCAAGTTGACGGTGCTGGGTGTTACGTTGTCTACGAGTGAGGTTATTCGCGCCTGGTAATTTTTTAGAAGGCGATGCAGTAGTGATGGATGGTCCTTGGAGACTCTCAGGCATCTGTGATTCAACTATCAGCTTCAAGTGTATTCAATATGTATGTTCAAGCACACCTTCCCGCCAAGCTCTCGCATCATATCTTCATTTTGACTCTCCCAATTCCTCATAGCTTGGTCCAACTCTCGAAGCTTGTCCTTTGTTTCATCATCAATTTCGTCTCCTACAATATTTTCCTCCTCAAACTCTCTTATTCTCTCTTCCAACTCTTGCTGTTGTTTCAATATTTCCTGTCCCATTGTTCCTAACGTTTGAAGCTGTGTTGATTTTTGCTCCAGCAAATTAGCCAGATGCGATCGCAAAGCATCTACAGTTAGTTCTTCCCGGCGACAGGGGCTTGGAGAAGCTTGTGGACTGTTTTCTCCCGCCATGGATGTGAACGAACGAGCTGACGGTGGCGCGGGAAGAGAATGTTTGAGGTTCAAACGGGATCGCTGGCGAGGGAGTGTAGGAGACCCTACAGAGGGACCGGCAAATGGGTCGTCCATGACGCCCGTCCAGCTGATTTTGAAATGCCTAAAAGACCCTATGAGCCGCTCGACTGGTGGAGAGTATGTTACTGAAGCAAGCCATCTGTCAGCATCTGTCTTTATGTAAGAATAGTCTGTAATCTCGCTCTGGGACATGAAACGCTCAGACCCCCAGCTTGCTTCGCAAGCGTTGGAACTCACATGGAACCCAGCGGGTCAAATTCAGCCACCTTGTTCCAATAAAAACTTTAATAAACTGTGTGCAAATAAGTGGTAAATTGAGAAAGAAAATAAAATCCAAAAGTTGTTCTTTGGCGTACTGTTTGTTTACTCATCAGAAATCAACTGAATGTCGTAACGCGCCTATCTTTTTTTTTTTGTTTTATAGAAAGGGCGTGCCTATCAGAAATTAACGTGCCTGGCTCGTGCCCTTGGTTGACGCGACTTTTAAATTAAGCGTTTGGCCACTTCTTTTCATTTCCACATATTCAAGCAGTGTGCGTATAAATGCCAGCTTTTCCGTCGTCAACTCCAGCAGAGAAGCCGTACAAGAATCTTTTGAACTCATCTCAGGTAAGCAGTGCATGGCATGGTGAAAGTTAAAGGTGTAGTATGCAAGAAATAATTTTCGGCCCACGAAGAGAGGATGGCGGAGGACATTGTCAGCTCAAGAGACCCCATCTGCCTTGTCGCGCAATTTAAAACATTGTTAGTGCTCAGGTTTTATGCGCAAGTAGATGCTGATGTAGGTTACAGATTGGGGATACAACAATTTTCGTCACCCACAACTTGAGATTTGTACGGATGTTCTTAGAGGATGTGACACAATTGTAGTAGCTCCTACTGGCCTTGGCAAATCGTATGTTTCCAAACTGTAACTATGACAATCAGCGCTTACAGTTTCCGTAGTATCTGTTTCCAGCTCCCAGCGATTACAATTGAACACGGTGTAACCATCGTCGTCTCGCCTTTGAAGGCCTTGATGACAGATCAGGTCGCTGGACTGGTATCGCGTGGAATTAGAGCAATCCAGCTGAGCGAATATAGTACACTTGAGGAACACAACGAAGTCAGAAGACAGATGAGGATGGGCCATCCGGAAATGAGGCTTCTATACGTGACACCAGAAATGCTGCTGAGTGATAAGCATCGATCGACCTTTGATATCGCTTATCGGCAAAAGCAGATAGCAAGGTTGGTAGTTGATGAAGCACATGTCATAACTGTGATTACTCATTATGCGCTACAATTAAGACAATCGCTTATAGCCATCGTGTAGGAATGGGGAACAAGCTTTCGAGGGAAGTATCGCGAGTTGGGTGAATTCCGAGAGAGGTACTACGATGTCCCGATTACTGTAAGTTTGATCATACCAAATGAAACCCATTAATTAGCCATATAGGCTCTAACAGCATCAGCAACTAAACGAGTTCGAGACGACATCATCCAGACGCTCCGTATTCGCAAAGGTTACGGTCAATGGGTCATGCCTTTCAATCGACGCAATCTTTTTTACGAAATCAGATATCAAGGAAGAGGAAGTTTAGATGAAGACGATGAACCCGAGCCTCAAAAAAGCACTCTTGAAGACATCGTGAACTTTCTTTTCAGATATCGGCCAGAAGCTATGGCCAGAAATAGAGCAAATGGAATTGATAGACAATGCGTAACAGGTATTGTTTACTGTAGAACCACCGCCGCTGTCAGTTTTTTTCTTTTTTCTTTCGGAACTTCAATTTCTGATTTGAGCCGATGGCTCATCCAGTGTGAAGACGTAGCCGAAGGTCTACGCCAAAAAGGCATTAAGGCAATGCCATATTATAAAAACCTCAACAAAACTATTAAAGATGACGCCTTAGCAAGGTGGAAAGATGGATCTATAGAATGTATCGTGGCTACGATAGCTTTCGGCATGGTGCGTAATCTTATTGAATTTCAAGCATGGAAGCTAACAAATAAAATAGGGCATTGACCAGGCAAACGTCAGATATGTGATACACTACCAAATGCCCAAAACTTTTGAAGGTTATTATCAAGAAACAGGTCGTGCAGGAAGAGATGGGCATATTTCCCACTGTTTGTTGTATTATTGTGACATCTTTATTTCAACTACCATTGGCATTTCAGAGCTGATGCGACCTTAGCAAGAGAGGATGCTAAATACTTGCAAGGCCTTGTCGAACAAGAAGACATCAAGCAGCGAAGAATCATTCGATCAAAGACTGGCAATGCTCACGCAGACTTACCGATTTCAGGTCTGAGCAGTTTCCGAGCTGTAAGCCAATTATTGTGTATAGCTAATACTATCACTAATAAGTGAACATAGCTGCAAAGTCATATTGAAACAACTGGGCGGTGTCGACACGTTGGAATATGTACTTACTTCGGGGAATCAATTGATGCCAAGGATCCAGAAGTAAAAGCCGCCTACTGCGAAGATATGTGTGATGTACTGCTGGATTCTTGTATCTTTAGGTCTGAACTGAAACTGTCTTCAGGTTTGCAAAGATAGTGCAAAAGTTCGCAAGGCTGCTATGCAGCTTTCTGATGGCATTCCTGTTTTGAGCTTGTCGCCTAGACCCGATTCATCTTGCTACCACTGCCCAATTCCGGAGACAGAGCATCAGCTCAAACCTTTATCTGACTTTCCTGTATACAAAAATGCAGTAACAGGAGCTTATATGGATGAAGAACTTCTCATCTCGCATAGCCTGGAGTCTCACATCTCTGAAGATCAAGGGAGTGAAAGCCTGAAAGTATCAAAGTATCCTGGTTTTCGGCCAATCATCAAAACCAAGACCGATCAAACCTACACGTCCTCAGATAACATTCGAACTTCACTTCATACGTTGCCTTTTTTTCCATCGTCTACCATCATTGAATCTCGCACGCCCCTCTTGCCAGCTGAGCTGTCCACGGAATGTGTGCAGTCAATTAAAGTGCAAAGGATCTCACAGACTAATACTCATGGCGAACCATCATCTTGCTCAATCGCTAGCAAAAAACGGAAACTACAGGATGAGCCAAATCACTCGGATATACGGAAGGATTATGCCAGAACATATTGTAAGATTGTGCAGCAGAGGGGAGAGATAGAAAATGTCGGTCGAAAGAAAGCACTTGTGTGCGAATATATCGACGATCCTCAACCACCATTTGCTACAGCTCGGCTAGGGCCACAGGCCATGGCCATGAAAAACATAGTTTACATCAATGATTCAGCCGAAGGATCCGCTGCAGAGCTGAAATTGACTAAAGAACAGAGAGTTAAAGCAGAAAAGCTGTTAAACAGTGTCGCTCCTGCCAGAGGCAGCGGACCGTATAAGTGTTATAATGGTGATTTCCTTTACCTTGATGACCGCACGGAAAAAGCTGATGATAGTCCAGCAGCTCCGCCGATGCCAAGAGTTGGGATTATTACAGCAAGTGCAAACAAGACGTTCAAGCCACCTTTGTTAAAATCTACTAATGAAGTGAGATGTGAACTCTTGGTTGTATGTTCTTTTCGCTTTAGCCTGAACAGTTCTGATAGAAGGTGAAGAAAGCGGCGCGAGACCAAGCTGTCATGAACCTTTCAAATGCTTTAAAAGATTCCTTGGCACATGGTGATTTGGCCAGAAAAATCTTGAAACATTGGGGAAGAAATGAACGAGGTACTTCGCGGTAAGTCTTTCCTAGCATCACTTAGCTCACGCTAACATCGAATCGTCAGTATTAATGCTCTGATAGGCATCGCCCGATTAATAGAAAGAGATATAGCCAACACTCACCGCGAGAACCCCTCTGCCTATATCCAACGTATCTCTGAGCTATGTAAATCTACAAAAGCTTTCCGCTCATGTGAAGTTGTTGAAGCTATCTTACGAGGAGAAACCGACATGTTTGATGATAAGGAAACTATCTTGGAATGCGTGAAGATTTTCGGACAATATTTGGAGAACTGGGATGCAACGAGACGAAGACCAAAATGAAGAAGATATCTGCAGAGGTTGAAAAATGCGACAGTGATTGAAACAATGGTGTACTTGATTTATTTGTTGTATAGACCTGAACTGTATAGCTATCATGAGCGGCTTGTATCTCAAGGACAATCTATATTGGGGTTGAATATGTAGGTCATGGATTACCACCATACGGGCTGACCATCATCTTTTGAGAAAGAGCACATGGTTGATCCTCAATGCTCTCAATCATCCAAAAGCTAAAAAGCATGCTATCAGCAACAACGTACCTATCAAAGACACATCACTGTGGTTTATTATCAGTTTATATACTGAAAACTTTTTGAGCCTCTAGTATTTCTGTTTCCTCGCATGTCTTAATTGCATCGTTGAAACAAGGTTTTAGAGTTAGAAGAGCAACCCATAATAATCTCAGGAGCATAGCTCTATGACACTATATCCAACAGCCAAAAAAGATTTGTTACAAGAAAAGTGGCTGTCTTGATAGCTAAGAACAAGCGTTTTACAAGATGGTGACGAGATTGGTTGGCCTGCTTGTGACCAGTCTTGTGAGTTTTTGTAACTTGATTGAAGATACAATAAGTAAGTTATAGGTAATTGAAAAGAGTTGATCTATATTCTTGGTTATTTCTAAAGCAGCAGTCACAGTTTAAAAAACTTGAGCCAACCTCAGCTTTCTGCATACAAAATTCCTTAATACTTGGTCTTCCAGTCATCTCTTGGACAGTCTTGAGCCAAATCTTCAAATAGATTAAGACAAAGATGCATATCTGCTTCAATCCTAATCTTGTTACAGCGAAAAGTATAAAATATTAGAAGCATATAAGAATAACAAGAAACAATCATAAATGCAAGAAAAATTTGTAATTACTATCTAGGGAGAAAAGTTAACAAAAATCCCGCGCATTTCTAATCTTCTTTTCAGAATATCGTAACCTGACGTTGCTAACAGAACGAGCGATTACTGATTAAGTTTCTCGAGGAAATGGCTCGATATCGCATGAGCTACCAAACATCTATAGGCATATGTGTGGAATAGTCAACAAGTTCTCTAAGCTCCTGCCAACAGACCATGGAGTTGCCGTTCATGGCGAGGCGCAGTAGTTTCACTTCAGGTCATTGAGACCTAACATATCTCCTCTCCTCGATGACAGGGATCAGAAGAGTGCCAGACGGCAAAAGAAATGCAGTTCTGCTGCGACCCGAGACGAGATGTCGAACGAAGTCGAAATCAGCTTGCCCACAGTCTCACCTTTGGCCGCAGAATATGGGCTTCTCTGCTCAAGCCAAACCGGCAAGAAATGCCGATAGAAAGCTTCGGATAGTCTGGAGAACAGCCAGACATAACTTCAGACCTCCAGCCTTTTGCCTCAAGGTCGGATAGGCCAACAAGAAGAAGGCATTGCCAACGTGCTCGGCCAAAACCAACTCACATTGTACGCAAAGTTCTAGCCAAGCGGCTGAGCTTATATGTTGAAGAGTCAAGCCAAGAAAAGCCATCGATTCCTCGTTGTAGAAGACGATGAGTCATGTCACAACAGGACTTGCAGCGGGTTGCAAGGTATTTGTAGAATCTTTTGGCTGAATCATTCATCTTCTCTGGATCTTGACCCCATTAACACTATTGTAGATGCCTTCAGATAAAAGCCTCAAACTTTGAGAAGAGAGCTGTTACCCTTGAGTAGCTACGAATACAGATCCAGGCGCCATGAAAAAGTTTTTGCAGGAACTCATCAATAGGATAACAGATAATGTCTCATCGAAAGGGAGCGGTTATAGCTACTAAGGCTATGCATGCAACGTAAAATAGTATAACCAAGATTGTCAAGATTATACATGCATAATTTGATAGCATGAGCTATTGCTAATGGCGAGTTATAAAGGAAAGGCAAAGTGGATATAAGCAATATATTACAAAATAAAACAAGATACTTGAATACTTTTATACGTCATGGTGAGTATATCCTTTCCTGTCCCGATCTATGTACGTTCATAGGCAATTAATAAAAGTAGTGACAACATCATATATTTTTTTGGTCCGATAGCAACAATAAAATTCGTTAATCTTTTTAAAAAAAATCTTGTCTGTCTTTACTTGATTCATGCTTCTACTTCATCATTTCCACCAACCTGTCCGCTCATAATGCTCGCCTTTCGGCCTTCTAGACGCTCTGCTTCCTGTCTTTCGCGGTCCATTTTTCTGTCGGTTACAGAGCCTACTTCCCCGTATGCCGAGTCAAGTTCTGCGCCATCTCAAAGAGGTTTCAGTTCTTTCCAAGCCTTCCGATATCCACAATCAACATCGGTTATCAATGGAAGAAATGGCCCAAGTCTCTTGAGAAAGTCACCAAAAGGCAATACTCGACTTCGTAATGAGATCATTGCCAATGCCAGGCGATTAGCCAAAGCACTCAAAGACGATGCCGGACCTTCGTCCACCGAAATACCTCTGGGATCTGAGTCACCAACAGACTCATCTTCATGGGATGACTTGCTAAAAACATCTCCATCTCCTATATTATCTTCTCCGACACTAGAGGATCTCTTATCCAAACGTCCTTCAAAATCTCCGCCTGTTCCATGGGCGAAAAAATATCAAAAATTGTATAAGCATCTGTACAATTCTATTGATTCTGCTTTCCTTACCAAGCAAATACGGAAATTTGCACAAGATTTAGACCTTGACGTTTCGAGCAAGACGAAGAAGACAGCCATAATCAAAACGGTCATGGACAGTTGGGAATGGTATCCCCCTATAGAAGGACCACCACAAAAACCTTTGCCCAAGACGCAAGGTAAGTGTGTTCACTGAATAGTATGAGTTATAACCTAACAAGCATTAGTGTTTGATCTTCCTCCATCTGAACTTTTCCTTGTTCTTCACGATCCGACTTTTCTCTCCTACTTTCAAACTAAAGGATCGCTTTACTTCTCCATTTTACGCTCGGCTGAGGTTCGAAACACTCTCACGCCTTTTGAAAGAATTCCAGACGGAGACGAAAATCGAATGGTGCTCGTTGCTAGAGGGCAGGACGAAAATTTACAGGCATTCAGAAACGTGCTGAATGAACGGAAACAAGTAAGATGAGGTTTTTGGAATGCCGTTATCTGTTAACAATGTCATAATAGATCATCAAGACAGTGAATTTGAGCTCCACGGAGGTACTGGGGTTAGAAGCTAGTGTTGGACTGTTGCAAACTGTGTCTAATACGTCTGGAGCATATGTCGAGTTTACTCCAGATAAGGCTGTACATCCTTTTCCCTTGAGACTTGACAGAGCTGATAATATACAGTATCATATTTCCGCAATGTCATCCGTCAGCCTGGATATAGCTCAAAGATTATTGACAATGGCTGCATTGCAGGTGAGCAAGACTTGTCAAAGTGGTTCAATTGTCCTTCTCATATCCAAATAGCTTACCCTTCCTTCACCTTCTCTTCATATAGTCAGCCCACGTTTGGTTCACTTTACATCTTCTCTTCCGAGGGTCAATGAGCAGAACTTTTCATTACTTCCCTTTGTCCCATCCAGCACTGGTTTTTTTCCATGGCAAGTTGCAGCTAACGCTTTGAGTCAAGGGTTCTTCAGATTATCTAAAATTAAGGCATGGAGCGATACTCCCGAAATCAGGGCCATTGAGCAAGGTGTAGAGAACGTTGAAGAATCAATGGTGGTTTGTCCTGAGAGCAAAAGAGATACTCTGAAAAATGTTGTGGAGAAGTTTATCCCGGGAAAAAAGACAATCATTTCCAGGTTTGGTCATTTGCTTTTTCCTGTCCAGCCCAAGGAGAAAGCGACAAGTTTTGACAGTCCATTACCAGGACAATGGCCTCTGGAAACTGCCCAAAAATGGTTGGTTCAGGACCGAAAGGTGATTTGGGCCCCAGCTCGAATTCCCGAACACGTACAATACCCATTACTTGGACCTCCCAAAAGTATTCGAAGAATCCAATATCGTCAACAAGACTCCATGAATCATGAGCAAAAAGTAGCTAAATTTGCGTATACTCAACATATGTGGCAGGAGAATTTTGCAAAGCTGGTGGACGAGTTAGAGAAAAGTGTCCAAATTTCAGACAAATTACCAGGAGTTCCTATGGATACGGTGAAAGATATGACAAAAGAAGATACTGTAGAGATGATGGGCAACAATGCTACTGGAGAGGCAATTGAGCTGAAAGAGAAAGAGGAATCTACAAGAAGAGATGAGGGGAAACAGGAGAAAGATACTAAAGATGATTGGATCACGGAGCTCACTAGCGAAATTGGGACAGTAAAAGAGGCCGACTTTTTCTTACCCGACCGGTTTGTCGAACTCATATTGACCTTAGGCCATGCTAACGTCAAACAGGCCGACAGATTTCCGGATCATTTCAACATCATTCCAATCCCTTCCAGGTCCACCACCCGAAGTTAAAGCCTTTTTCGAGGCCTATATAAACTCCGACTTGAAATCCTCTCTACCGCCTCCTGCTGCTATAACAATTGATGGTGAAAAGCTTCTGTTGGAGTTGGATGAATACGTAGAGGAATTTAACAAGGAGAGAGAAGATGTCGTTGTCAGAAGCGTCAAGGTACAAGAGCTCAAAGGAAAGACGTTGCAGTACTCGGAGGTATGGCACCAATTTTCTACCAATCTCGAACAAGCTGACCTTTATAAGATTGAATGTCTTGTAGACAATGGCATACCCTCGGGATTCTGGAGGGAGCTGGCTAGTGTGACAAGAGACATTGTACCACGGACGGAGTCGAAAACCGGCTCTTAGAGATGGAGCTCTAGCATTAAGACCATGAAATGCATCAACATTGCCCAATCATCGATCATATCATTACGAAGTAATACGAAGGCGATTGAACCTGTTATTGTCAGTATTTTGCCTTTGTGGCCGTAAAATGAGACCATACTTGGGCATGATTTCCCTCAAATATTCTGCGTGCTTTGCTCTCAGGTTCATTTCAGACTGTTGGCCGCTCCCGTCCCATGTTTTCCTTGCAGAATCTGCCCCATAAACTACAGTGTATGGCAAAAGGGTTTCTATTTCGGAATCCAGTAAAGTTGGGAACGACCAGAGAGTCACTCCTGCGCCTATAAAGTATGTCGTTGGCACATCCCAAAGAGCCAGCCACAGAAACTCACTGAGCACACAGTGATCACTTATGATCACCGCAGACGAGGCTGTTGACCTTGGCTGAAAAGTGTTGTAATCCCCTATCGATGGTGATTCAATCCTACAGCCCACCATGAAATGATTATGCTTTCCTATCGTCATCGCTTCCTTCCTCCTAAACAATGCTCATCAGCACTTTTACAGCGTTGCCTGACTAAAAACGACAGGTTACCGGTTGACAATCACACATAGCTCTTCGATGATGCACCCTTCCTCAATTATTATCGGTCCTCCTACAGCCAATACAGTTGCTTTTGGGTGGATGATCACGCTGGGACCAACAGTTATAGGTCCACGGAGGTCAGTATCCTGACAGATGAGAGAGGTAGAATGTGCCGTAAGAGAGGCTCTATGTATGAACTTCAATATTTATGTATAAGAAATTCTAATAAAAACTCACTGAGTTGGACGAGACATTTTATTGCCGCATGATGTATAAAGAAGAAAAGAAAATCCGTTAATGTCTTTCTAAATCAACAAATGCTTTTGACAGCATCTTTTATCTTCTAATTCTTCATCTCTTTATACTTTTCTTTTTTTTGCCGGGATGAGCTTTAACGATCTAGAAAGAGGTCAAGCTGAACCAAATTCGAGAGGTACAACGTCTGGTACGTGGTTTGGTGCATGCACGGGAAGAACTGACAGATGTTCCATTCATCATTGAATCGTTATATGGGTATGCCTGCAAATAGATCAAGACGGTGCATTTACCGCTCTCAAAGACACTGTATCCATACAGATATTCAAGATACAATCAAACGCGCAGGGAATCCAGCGGCAGGTGGACAAATTGGGCAGTCCTGAGGATGGGGAGAATCTGAGGATAAACTTGTGCGTGGGCTCCGGTTTGTGACGCTGATGTATACGATGGGGTTAACTGGCAAGAGCAGACATAATCTTACAGAAGCAACGAGAGAGATGGTGAAAAAGTCGACAGAGGACGTTAAGAAACTGGCATCTTGTCCTGCCGGAGGCGAATTCGTATGTATGAATGATGGGTCTAATTGAGCAAGCTTATCATGTACTTTTGCAGGCTTTTCGAAAACCTATACAAGTGAAGCTTTCAAAAGATTTCGGCGATGCCATCTCTGCTTTTCAGCGTGTGCAGCGACTGTCAGCAGAGAAGCAAAAGGTGTACATTGAAAAACAAAAGAGGAAGGTAGATAGGATGGTGGAAGAAGGGGAAGATTCCGCGTGCGTGGTAGATGAGTTCTAGTTTAGGAGCGCGAGTGCTAACAAGCCATAGGCATGATGAGCCAAGAGGATCTGTCGAGCTGGAACGAGTTCAAACACAAGCCCAAGCACCTCTGTACGTCACCTGTTATAAAGTTAGCGATCTCATTGCTTTGACTAGGGTATCTCAACAAGAAGTGGAATTTCAAGAAACTCTGATTGCCGAACGGGAAGCAGAAATCAGGGAAATTGAATCTGGCATTCACGAGCTGAACGATATCTTTAGAGATTTGGGGACCATTGTCGTGGAACAGGGAAGTCTAATTGGTGAGTTGCGACATCATTGTTACTTGGCATATTATTGACTCGAATGATAGATAACATTGAGAGCAATGTTACCTCAGTGGCTCGAGATACTACATCTGCTGCTGAGGAACTCACTACCGCTCATGAATACCAGCGCAAAACTGGTCGCAGAATGTTTTGTCTTTTAATGATCCTTGTAATTGTGGTTGCTGTTGTCATCTTAGCTGTGAGCTTCAAACACCTACAAGGGTCTGAGCTGATGACTGTAGATCTTGTCATGACTTTCAAGCAGATAGGCAGACGTATTAGATTGTTGTTTTTATACATGACAAGTAATGCAATGGTATATCTAATTATCAAATGAGCTTATCGTTACATTGTCTTCATGCTCATTATAAACAGCCTAGTATACAACAGGGCTTGTCATCATTTTCCTGCTTGTATCACAAGTCATTGATGAATGGAATATGCTCAGAGGCACAATTGAAAAACAACCGTTCAGACTCTTGTCTTGGCGTTCAAGACAAGCTCGATAGGCTGGTTAAAGTAGTTGAAGCCCGTGGTACCAGATGCCTGCCGCGACGTCAGTATTCACCAGTCGGATAGCTAGACAATGACTCACCCCAACAAGATGCGGTACGGCTGCCACAAAGATGTAGCTGCCAGTATCCACTTGAGGGATAATAACCTGGAATGAATAATTACCAGGCTGGTTAGGATACGAAGGTTCATTGCTAACAAAAGCTGCATTAGTAACAAAATACAACCAAGATATCAGGACCTACTATAGGTTTTGGTAACCAATCTCCCGGCCAACACATCCTTCACATTCATGACCTTGCTGCACAAGGCCCCAGATAATCTAGAGCGCGTCAGAGACACATACATATCGTTAAAGCCGCTCACACCAAAATCATTCCAGTTTTGGATATAACTCGTGCTAGACACTTGAGCAGTAATACTCTCTCCAGGTATAGCCTTGGAAGGGACAGAGTGTCAGGACACTCAACTCGTGTATCCTGTTGAAGATGGTGACTCACCTATATTGGATGGTTGAAGGACAATGATATATAAAGAGTAGATTCATTCCATAGACTCTCTAGGGAATGAATATTAATTAGCTGTCTTAAGAGTTACTTATTATAAGTCGTCCCAAGGAAGCCCCCCAGAACACCCCAATTGTGACACAGAGACTTGGTTAACCTTGGCAAATGCTACAGAAGCAAACGCAACGAGAGCAGTGATGACAGGGAGCTTCATGGCTGTTGATTCCTGTGGAATCTGTGAAATGAAAAGATGAGCTTCCATTGACAAAATATTTTTTTGGATGCCAGTTTATGTACCTATCAGACGCTCCACACCTCATCGCCTCTGCCCGAGATCAAGCACTGCTCATGGGCACCTCATTGCTTTCTTCCCGTCTACTTTCCCGAGAATCCTTCTTGAAACTTCCCATGACATTCTCTTTTCATTGCTGAAAACTCTCCAACTTGGACAAAGTGCGAGCGAAAAGGCGGTATAACACATAGTTTGACTCCATCACTTGGTCATTAGAATCAATCACGCCGCCGCTCAGCATTGAAGGGTTGATGAGGTATAAACAGTTATTTGAGTGATTGAATTGCTGTGTAAGGAAAGGAAGAGCTGTAGTTTAACAAATCAATCTAGTCCTTTTCGGAAAGAAAATATGGTGGAGGCTGTGGTATATGTCATAGATATATGTTTATCTATGATGCTGTTGGTTTGCTTGTCTTGAGCCTGTCTATAATTGAATGTATAAATCAAAAAACAGAATTTGATTCAAAAAATGAAGACAAACCATGTATGCGGTTGGAAAAGTTTGCAGGACAACCACCCAAAATGGTTATATCTGATAAGATAAGAATGGGTATTATCGTCTTGGGGGGCTTTTCAACGATTTTTTATGACTTTACTGTTGAAAGTTTTAATGCCATTT